>NC_050573.1:391005078-391305078 GCF_011100635.1 Trichosurus vulpecula | reverse complement strand
TGGTAGCTGTGTGTGAAATGAATGACAGATCTATTAGGTGCCAAGCCCTAGGGATACAAGAAGAAAAGTCCCTGCTTTCAAGGAGTTTGCTGCTGAAGGATGAAACTAGGGTAGAAGCTGTGGGAGTAGAGAGAAGGGGGGAGATTCAAGAGATGGTGTAGAAGGAGAAGGAAGACAGGGCTGCTGATTGCATAGGTGAATGAGTGAGCATGAAGAGTTGAGGATGATGCTGAAGTCACAAACCTGTGTAACTGGAGGGATGGTGATGTCCTCAGAAATAGCTATGTTTAAAAGAGGGATGGACTTGCAAATCATCGGTGACTGTTCATCCTGTGTGACTCACTCTGTTCCTTCAAAACAAAAGGCTGGGGTGGGGCTCTCACTCCCTGGCCACTGCTCCAGATCCCAGGGCCAGCACAGTACAACAAGTACAACCGGGGAGGGAAGAGATGTTATCCTGTCCGGGGTGTCCAGATTGGTTAACAGCCCCAGATACTGATGTTTGGCATAGAAGGGGGACAGTTTATATATTGTTTGGAGAGGGAGAGGTGAGAAGGAGCTGGATGATAATAAGCTACAAACAGTTCTTGCTTTACATAATTTGATATTATATGAATTCCACTCCCTGGAGGGCAGACCCTGATCCAGCTATGGCTCTGGGTCCAACTCCTGGTAGGGGCAGAACATTTCTGCCCTGTGCCAGAGGTCCTTTGCTTCAGGCACCTAAGTGGCTCAGACTTAAAGGAGGGAAAAAGCGCAGGCACTGAAGCTGCTATGGCTGTGGGGCACCAGGCCGCTGAGGGGGTGGGACCACAAAAAGCCCCTTGAGGGGAGAGTGAGGTCTGTGGAAGGGTCCATTTACATTAAGAGGGAACTGTCTGTAATAGGAACTTCCTCCTTTTCCCTTTGCAATATGCCTTTCCATCTTTCACACATTGTCAACCCTCCATCCTGATCCTGGGTTATTCCTGTCATCTCCCTTCTCTGCTCTTACTCTTACCCTGGGACAATAAATCCACTCATTTTTGGAACTGCCCTAAGCCCCAACCAAACCATGCTTCCTATTCCATACAGCTGTCCACCTTGGCCATTTTGTCCTGACCCTGACGCACTTCTCTCCACCTGGAGCTGCATTCTTCAGACTGGACTTCTAGAATGTCTCAGGGGAGCTAATTTACTCAGTTTTGAAACTCCTACCCTAGGGCTAAGTGAGTACTAACTCTACTGGTGAGTACAAACTCGCCTAGTCCATTATATTTACCTGGCCCCCAACCAGACCATGTCTCACATCCCATCCACCTGCAGCATTTCAACATCTGGCCTGCAGACTCACTGCCCCTCCCCCAATCAGCTGTCATTCCACTTTGACTGCAAGTCAAATGGAAAGGTCCCATGATCCTTAAAGTGTAGCAACAAAGCAGATGGTAATACTTCTTCATTAACGATGGGAGATGAAGAGAGAGAAACAAGATATAGCAATTGATTAGATATATGGGGTAAGGGTGGAGAGTTGATGATGCACTAAGGCTTTGAACCAGGATCATTGGAAGGATGGCGCTGCCCTAGGCAGCATTAGTTCAGAAGAGGGGTGGGCTTTTGGGAAAAGATGATGAGTTCTGTTTTAAGCCTTCTGAGAGTGAGATACTTATAAGATGTCTAATTCAAAGTGACTGATTTTATGGTAAACAGGAAAGATATTCTTTTAGTGGCTTTTACTCAATACAAGTGCTAGTATTAGTTATTAGTAGGCTGTTCAGGGGTAGAAGAGAATCTTTTGGAATAGCAAGAAATTTCAAAGTATATAGGAATTACTTGTATGATGTGGGAAAAGGATTTAGTCACTGGGCACAGAGTTCCCAGTTCTTTAAGGAACCTGACTTGCAGATGTCTTTAGTTTCAGTTACCTATGCCACCTTTCCCTGCCAGTAAAATTCTGCAGATCCAAAGGCATAAATAAGGATAAAGACTGATCCTGTGATTTCACTGACACAGGCAACTCCAGGGTGAAGAGACTCTTTCTACCAATGTAAGTGGATACATCCTCGGAAATGATAATCTTGCCTTGAGCAGGCTTCTTAAACTTTTTCCACTTGCCACCCCTTTCCACGTTTAGGCAGCGTTCGTTGACATTGTGTGGCATGACGGCACACGCCATGCTTTGTGTTCAGAACCAAGGCTGCAGTGAAGTTCCAGGATGCAACATGGGCAAGAGCTGCCAGATATGCCTCAGACTCATTATGCATTTGATTTTGAATTAATTTTTGAATCATTTCTTGTCCAGAAACCTTTTACTGTTGCCAAATTTTTCATGAGCCTATATGAGGTCTCAACCCACAGTTTAAGAAATGCTGGTCTAGAGCACAGGAAAGTCAGTGATTTGCCTTCTATATGTCTACCTGTCTATGTACCTGTCTGTGTGTCTGTCTGTCTATCTATCTATCTATCTATCTATCTATCTTATCTATCGTATCAGCTTAGAGCTCAAAGCCCAGCTCTCTGTCCATTATCTCAAGCTGCTCCTATGTTTTAAGACCCTTAATGCCAGCAATAAAGGCTCCTAGACTCAGTTTAGATTAGTATATGGAAAAGTGGCTTCCAGCAAGAAAAACAGGTATTCCCGCTATTTACAAAGTCTATCTATAAATCAACAATCATTTCCTGCTTGCCTACCATGTGTCAAGCACCATGCTGTAATAGCAATAGTAACTTGCATTTGTATTGAGTTTTAAGGTTTACAAACTGCTTTCCATATGTAACGCCTGATTGAGTGATCATCAGTCAAATTTTATTAAGCACCTAATAGGTGTCAGGTATTGTGCTAAGAAGTAGGAAACAAGTACAAAGTATGAAACAAACCCCTACTTGCAATTAACATTCATTCTAATGGGGAAAGCCAAGTACATGTAAAATGCATGTACAGTACTGTGTGTATATGTATATATATGCATATATGTACATAATCTCCATATACACAGTATAATACAAATGTATACAAAGTGGTTAAATAGAAGGTCTTTGTTTGAGAAAGTGTCCTGACATTGTGGGGTAGGGGGACGGACAAGAAAGATTTCAAGCAAAAGATAGTGTCTGAGCTACTTTTTAAAGGAAGATAGGTACTCTAAGAGGTGACGGTAAGGAGGGAGTACATAAATAATTAATAATGACAGCATTTAGATGGCATTTTGAGGTTAGCAAAACACTTCAGGTATACTGTGTATTCGGTCCTCTCAGCCACCTGGTTATTGTTCCAACTCTTCCTGACCCCATTTCGGGTTTTCTTGGCAAAGATATTGGAGTGGTTTGCCATTTCCTTCTCCTGCTCATTTTATAAATGAGGAAACTGAGGCAAACAAGGTCAAGTGACGTAACTGTCTGAGGCTGGATTTGAACTCAGGTTGAGACCCAGCGCTCTATCTACTGTGCTAACTGGCAGCCTTAACGTGGTGTGTGTTGTGGTTGTTATCTTCATTTCGCAGATGAGGCAAAATTAAGACTGAGAGGTTAAGTAACTCTTGTCCAAGTTCGCCAGCTAGTACGTGTCCAGGAAGCACTTCAATTTGTCTTCCTGCTGTACGGCGTATAAACACTGAGTCACTACCTGGGCATCGATCTCTAATTGGAGCCTTCAGTACAAGTCAAGGGCATGTGACTCGCCCACCTCCCAATCAGTACGAACTTTGAAGTGGAAAGAACACCTGACCAAACTACAGTACTCTGCGCTTGCGCAGCTCAACACCCGGTGGGCGGGGAGTTTGAGGGCAAGGACGTAAGTAGTGCAGGTAGAGAAAGGCTCTTCCCTTTCTGGAGAGGAATCAGAGGGCGTCGCGGAAATGACGCACAGAGAGCGGGCGCGTATTACCGCGACGGGCGGCCGGTCGCGCCTACCCGAGCGCGGGGAGGGGAGGGGACGAGGAGAGGTGGAGTGAAGTCTTCTGTCCCGCGCAGTGGCTGCTGGGTGCCCCCACGCCTTCTTTTCCTCGCTTCTCCCCGCCCCCCCCACCCCCCCTTTCCGCCTCCCCCGCCCCCCGCCCCGGCCGCCAGCCCCATTCTGTCCCTGGCGTGACTCGGCACGTCGGCCGCGGTGAGGAGAATCCGCCGCGGCGTCAGCGCGTCTTCGTCCCCGCTTCCCCGGGGCGTCCTCCCTCCTCGGTCCGGAAGCCGGTGGTGCTGCGGCCTCGGCTCCCTGCAGGCCCCTCCCGCGACCATGGTGGGAGTAAAGGTGGTCGGGACGGACCCGGATTTCCAGCCGGAGCTGAGCGGCGCGGGCTCCAGACTCGCCGTGGTCAAGTTCACCATGAGAGGGTGAGGCCCCGGCCCGGCTCCCGGGCCTTGGGCCTCCCGCTAGGCCTTAGCCCTCCCCCCCTCCCCGGGTCCTGAGCCCTCCTCCCGGAGCCGCGACTCTGCGACCACGCCGCGCCTGCCGGTGGCCCCGGCCCGGTCTCCGTGGTCCCCGGGTCCAGGAGGGCTGTCACCCGGGACTGTGCTGCGCCCAGGCCGCGCTCCCCTTCACCCGGCCTGGGGCTAGCCGCGTAATCGCCCACAGGCGGGGAAGTCCTCGGGTTCTTTCCCTCGAGGTTTAGGGCCGGCTTAGGTCCAGGGTTCTCTAAACTCGGTTTTTAAATATATATATATATATATATATATATTTTGATAGCTTAATTGTGCTATAATTGATCCCCTTTGCAATATTTGAAAACATCCCGGTAAGAGATTTATAGACTTAAATAAACTCAACAGGGTCCATGACCCACAAAAAAAAAAAAAGATTCGGGGTATTTGGGAGTTTGCTTGGTGATATATTTTATTTATGGACCTTTTTTGAAACATCCGGGAAAGGAGTTCACTAAACTCTTAACTCTCAAAAGAGTCTGAGGCACGAACAACACAAAAGATTCAGGGCAGTTAGGAGTTTTATAGATGGTGTATTTTATTTATTGACCTTACATGTGTGCATGATTTACTGTAAATTTAATCAAGTTGTGTGTTCGTATACTGTAAAATCGGCATAGTGTTAATCTTTTTTCTAGGCCCCAAATACCCCTAGTTTTCGAATATCTGCTCCAAAGGGATAGCTACCTAGGGAAATGTAAACTAATGGTTATTGTTTCACTAGTGTACCTTAGGATATTTAGATCTTGTTGCATAAGATTCAAATTCTAGCGTACGGTATCTATTTCTAAGAGGACCGTGTGGCTAAAACAGTAATAGGAATGGGGGATCTTTAGCAAAGAAATTCTTTAGGGAACAAGGATATTGTTTTAATCAAAGAATTTACCGATTATTTTTCACCCCTAAGTCAGTTAATTGTTGTCTGAATTGTTTAGTGTAGATTTGGTGACTTTTTACACACATACTAAATGGACTGACCAAATCTTTTAGGTCCCTTCTAGCTCTAAATCCATGATCCTTGGAAGAAAGCTTTCTGGCAAAATTGACTGAAGTAAAACTTTATATTAAACACCATTTCCCCATTCTATCCTGTTAAAACAGGAAATAGATTTCTAATAGTAATGGGTCTTGGAGTGTAGACTGCTTTTGGAGGAAGGTGGGGGATAAGTCAAGTTGAAGTAGAGACTTCTGCCCGCTACAGCTAGGTGGCAGAGCTGGCAAGCAAGCAATAAATTGAGTGTCAAGTTTGCTGAGGTGCAATTTTATCCTTAAAGCATTAATGAAACAAGAGTCGAATTTCATACACATTACTTCAAGGACAGTAACCACAACATGTGGTAACTGAGTTTTCCAGCAACATACTTTGTCAGGTTTCTTGCAATATTCCATAAAACTGAAATTTGAGCATGTAGTACCTGCATGTTTAAGAGATCCGATCTTCATAACATTTGGTTAAGACAGGAGTGAGATTGTTATTTTTTAAAAAGGAACTAATTTTTTGTTTCATCGATACCCTAAGTTCTTTCTCAGTTTGTGAGAAGAATACAGTGGAAAGTATACTGACTCTAGAGACAGAGGACCTAGGTTCAAATCCCATCTCTGTCCCTGTGAGACCTTGGGGGAAGTCATTTAATCTCCTGAATCACCAGTTTCCTAGTCTATAAAATGGGAGAGTTGGGCCCCATGGTCTCCAAGCAGAGGCTCTTCTCTGATGTTTTTGGACTTGTCTTATAAAAATATTTTGACAACTTTAAATATAATTGGTTTCATTTGTAATCATGCATTTTATTTTGTGCATTTGAAAACATTCTGAGAAGGGGTCCATAGGCTTCACCAGATTGCCCAAGGGGTCTATGACACACAAAAAAGGTTAAGAATTCCTGCTGTAAATCTGTGATTCTCCATTTTTGCCCAGTAAAGGAGAAAAGGAAATGATAGATGGCCAGTAAATCCTTTTTGATTACAGAGAAATTTTTTCTACTTAGGGAATATTTCTTCAATAGAAATCTTGTGCCATAAAGTTTTGAAATAAATCCAGTAGAATATAAGCACTTTGGGGGAAGAAACTTTTTTTTAAATATATCTGTAGCCTCAGCCTTGAACAATGCTTTTGCCCATAGGCAGTTAAATTGTTTAAATTGAATATTGCATATATTGACCAGTGAATTTAATAGCATTACATTATTCATTTACGTCCAATACATTATTTACTGTCTAGTTTAATTTGGTGCATGGAATTTAGATCTTTTCTGAAAACTCAGGTTAACGACAAATTTGATGAATTAATTTAGAGATGTTTTTAGTTCAGAAATCTACCTAGTAGGAAAGCCTTGATGATATTCATAAACATGATTAGAGTTAGTTGTTTGAATACTTTTAACGGAGAATCACAAAATCTCCAATTTGGAGGTTTTGTGATTCTGTTTTAAAAGCTTTCAAACTTTTAACAGCCATTTGTTCCAACCTATCACTTTGCAGGAGTAAAAATCCCTCTCCCACTTCTCCAACAAGGGGTTATTCATCCTTCACTTAAAATGAAGGGAAACTGATGTCCTCTTGCAACAACTCGTTTTACATTTAGGTAGTCCTAAATATTAGTTTTTCCTTATATAGAAACCTGCCTCTGCAACTCACCTATCAATCCTATTGCTGCCCTGTAGGACCAGGCAGAAAAATTTACCTCAGCAATTCAGTAATCATTTATTAAGGTTTACTGTGAGGCTACAAAGGTAAAAACAGTCTCTGCCGTCAAGGATCTTACATTCCATAGGTACACAAATAAAACCCAGTTTGGAGGTGGAAAGGAGACCACAAAATAACTGGGAGAATCAGGAAATATGGAGATGGCCTTTAAAACTGAAACTTGAAGAGATTCTAAAAGGTGGAGATGAGGGAGAGCATTCCAGGTTAGGGTAACAGCTGGGACAGGCTCAGAGGCAGCATATAAAATGTGTTTGAGGAGGTCATGAACACCAAAGAAGTCAAACTCAAGGTTGAGCGCTCAAACTGCAAAACTCCCAAGTATAGCCAGAACCTGATTCAACACAGGTAGTGTTAACTTATGGTCTTCCAAATCATCATGCAGCCCCAGGGATCCCTTTCTATTTGAGTTTGATAGTATAGACAATTCCCTTGTTGGTCCTTTCATTTCTTGCCTATTACTAAGGCAATATCAGAAAATATTAGCTATCCATCCTTTGGCTGAGGGTTCACTAGTCTATATTATTGAAGCTCTTCATCACTACATTCAAATAAAGGAGCAATTATTAAGCACCGGACAGTGCTAAGCTGCTGGGGATTATAAATTCAAAGAACCTCCTTTCTGAAAAAGCTTACATTCTGTCATAAACTCAAAGTAGGGAGTTGAGGACACTAGCAGTAGGGGGAATCAGGAGAGGTTTCATGTAAATGGTAGTCTTTGAGGTTCATTTAAGGAAGAGGGGAATTCTGTGAGGCCTAGGTCAGGGGGAGTGCACGTTAAGCGTATGAGATAGCTACGCTGCAGAATGTGGGGAGACAAGAATATAATGAAGCTGGAAGGATAGTTTGGGACCAAATTGTGAAGTACCTTAAAAGCCAAACGAGTTAAGATTTGATTCTAGAGGCAATAGGGAGCCTCTAGGATTTATTGAGTACAAGAGTAACATGGTCAGAGTTAAATTGAAGGAAAATCACTTTGGCAGAGACTTAATTAGGCTATTGCAAAAACCTAGATGGGAGGTAATGAGAACCAGAACTAAGGTGGTAGCTCTGAATAGAGAAGGTAACAGAATTGAGAGATGAAGTAGATATAGTTTAAGCACAGTTTGTCAACTGATTATATTAAGTTGTTGAGTCTTTTCAGTTGTGTCCAAGTCTTTGTGACCCCATTTGGGGTTTTCTTGGCAAAGATAGATTCGAGTGGTTTGCCATGTCCTTCTTCATCTTATTTTACCGATGAGGAACTGAAGCAAACAAGGTTAAGTGACTTGCCCAATGTCTGAGGTCACATTTGAACTCGGGTCTTCCTGACTCTGGCCCTGGCACTTTGCCACCCAGCTGCCTTGATTGGATAAGAGGGATGAGGAAAAATGAGGAATCAAAGATAGCAGAACTTGGAAGAATGATGACATCCTCTATAGAAATAGGGAGATGTAGAAGGGGGTGGGTTAGGGAGGATAGCAGTGATAAACCACCTGTTTATTCAGTTTCTTGCTTAAGTCTTCATGATCTTTAATCATCTAGAGTCTTTCTAGTGGTAACATTTGTGTCCATGTGTTGTGTCTGTGCGACTCTCTGGAAGTAGAGAGTAGTCATCAACTTTAACAAGTCTTTGGAGATCCTCTGCCACATTCTAGAAAAATACTCTAGGAAAATAGCAGGCCTTTTTATTTTCGGAGTGACAAAAAAATGCCTTGGTAACCTTCAGCAAGGTCTTACCATCCACCCATTATCTCTTCTGACTGGTAGATTTTTCACCTAGGAGTGCTTGTGTCTCTATGTCATCATTTCTTTGGAAGACAAGAATCTCCTTCCTCATCTCTGTATAGAATGTCATCTGTTGGTTAGCTCTAAATGTTCACTGGTCTATCCGTTTTTTGGCCTTAGTCACAGTCTTTAAATCTTCTGAAAGAGATTGATTCCCTACTTTGTCTTTAGATCCTTGTTTTTAAATTGAAGGACTCCTGACCCCCTCCCTTCCCTTTTCTCATACAAATGTTTATAATGTGTTATTTTTGTTTCTTTGTTTCTTTAAAAAAAGAACATCTAAGATTACCTTTCCTTCATAGTTCAGATTTGGGCCTTTAGTCTGGCAAAGGAAGATTAGATAAGATACTGTTACCTCCTATCCCAACTCCTCTTTACTCCTTTGCATAAGGAGCGCTTTGAATGGCCCTGTTTCTGCAGTCTAGAAAAGTTGAAAGGAGAGAAAATAAAGGCAGAAAGGACATGGAACATATGTTGACTTACCTTTTCCACTTAACCTTGTTAGGATACTTCCTGTTCATCCTTTAATTTAACTCCCTCTTATTGGGCAAAAATAAAGTGTGAGAGATTCTTGATTAGAGAAACTTCTAATGGTGGTGATATTGCCAGTTCAAAGCATGAAAAAGTTGGTTTATTTCTGAGAGTGCCTATATTTGAAAAATAGCTGCCACCAACGTTTTGTTAGGAATGAGTGAAATTTGATTTCATTTCTGGAGTAGGGTGTTTTGTACAAATGAAAATCCAGTTAAAATGTGGATTCTACTTGAATAAGAGTAGTAGTTATTAGAGCTTTCTAAAGTTATGATTTTTAAAAATTTTGAAGGGGCCTAGTTTAATATGGTAGTTAATTTTACTAAAAGATATTTTATGTAGTTTCTATTTATGTTTAAGTTTAAAATATTTTCTCTACCTGCTTCCATACTCCTTTACAAGAAAAGAGGGGAAAAAACTCCTCACAAATATATATATATCTCCCCCACGTTGTCCGTGTCCAAAAAATTCCTCAATCTCTACCCTCTGTCCATTACCTTTGTGTAAGGAAGTAGGTAGCATGCTTCACCATGGAGCTTTTGGAATCATGGTTGGTCATTACGTGATCAAAGTTCTTCAGTCTTTTTTAAAGTTGTTATAGTACAAACTGTTCTGGTTCTGCTCCTTAATTCTGTATCAGCTTGTACAGTTTCTCTGAAACTAACCTGTTCATCTTTTTTTAGAGCACAGTGGTGTTCCTTTACATTCATGTATTTGGATTTAAAAATTTTTTTAATTTAACCTAAATTAACAGAAAACCTTTGCTTTGAGGACTTTCAGTTAGAATAAGGATGAATTTTTTTTTTTAAGTATTCTGATTTATAAAAATCAGTGGACTAGAAGTTGGCTAGGTATTGTATAGGCCCCAGGGATAGATGAAAGATGAAAGAAGAAAGATGAGAGAGGCCTTGATCTTAAGGGTGTTTGAGTTTAAGTTCTGGCTCTGCCTCAGTTTGCTGTGGAACATTAGAAATCAACTTGACTTTAGTTTCCTGTTCAGTAAATGTGAGTAATCCTTGTTAGAGGATCACCAAGAATAAGAAAAAGTTTTAAAACCTCATCAACTTAAAGTCTGTGTAAATGTAAGCTATTGTTATTATCCCTATGGTTTTGGGATACTGATAAACTATTTCCTTTACTTTTATTTTTGTTCAGGATCTATGATTGCATTGATACTGAGAACTCTCAGTGAGGTATTGTCTTCTTCGAAGTTACAGTTTTAGCTGCCCCTAGAGATTGCCCTGGGTCAGAGGTGGGGATTGAGTTTAGTTGCTTATTCTTTGTTATCTTGGGCAAGCCATTGCCAGGGCCTTAGTCTCTTCATCAGGTCTTTCTGATTCAGGCCTAGCTTTACACACCAACCTCTTTCTACCTGGCTTTGTGACTCAGTGTCTCTCTGTCTTTGTCTCTTTCTCTCTGCATTTCTGGCTCTTTCTGTCTTTCTCCATTTCTCTCTCTCTCTCTCTCACACACACACACACACACACCCCCACATACCACACACACACCCCCAGACTAGTTGTGGTAATATTTTTTTTCTTATTGCTTTTCTCCATACCTGTTATTTTATTTGGTGTAGGGAGCAGCCTAGTTTTCCTCCTACTAATGTAGAATATTTGATATTCTCTTAAGTGATAGTGTTAAGGAGTTGTCTGGGATACTGAGAGGTTAAGTGATTTACTTAGGCTCACAGAGCCATTCACCGTCTCTAAGACTGTATAAGTTCTAGAGAAGGTGCTGACCTGTACTGAGGGGCAGGAGTTTCTTATGCTTAAAATCACAGCCCCTGTCTTTATCCCTGTTAAAATGTAAATTTTGATTCTTCTCAGATTGATATATTCCATGGTTTGTCCCAGCACCTGGAGTAAATTAGTATAAAAAAGATACACTTTATATATCTATATCAATCTATCTATCTATATCTATATGTGTATTTTAAATTTTCAATATTCACTTTTATAATATAGGATTTTGAGTTTTAAATTTTCTTCCTCCCCCCCACCCCTGTGTGCAATCTGATATAGGCCATACTTGTACAATCATATTACACATATTTCCACATTAGTCATGTTGTAAAGAGGAATTAAAACCAAAGGAAAAAAAGCATGAGAAAGACCCCCCCCCCCCAAAAAAAGGAAAAATAGTATGCTTTGATCTTCATTCAGACTCCATAGTTTTTTCTATAAATGTGGATAGTATTTTCCATCATGAGTCTTTTGGAATTGTCTTAGATCATTGCATTATCAAGAAGAGCTAAGACTGTCAGAGTTGGTCATCACAAAATGTTGCTGTGTACAATGCTGTCCTGGTTTTGGTCACTTCGGTTAGCATCAGTTCATGCAAGTCTTTCCAGGTTTTTCTGAGTCCAGCTGCTCATTGTTTCTTATAGTACAATAGTATTCCATTGCATTCATATACCACAGCTTGTTCAACCATCCCCCCAGTTGATGGGCATTCTCTCAATTTCCAGTTCTTGGCCACCACAAAGAGAGCTGTGATAAATATTTTTTTGTATATGTGGGTCTGTTTCCTGTTTTTATGAGCTTTTTGGGATACAGACCTAGAAGTGGTATTGTTGGATGCACAGTTTAATAGCCCTTTGGGCATAGTTCCAAATTACTCTCCAGAATGACTGGATCAGTTCACAACTCCAATAACAATCTATTAATATTCCAATTTTCCCACATCTTCTCCCACATTTATCATTTTCCTGTTTTTTCATGTTAGCCAATCTGATAAGTGTGATGTGATACTTCAGAGTTGTTTAATTTGCATTTATCTAATCAATAGTGATTTAGAGCATTTTTTCATATGCCTATATTTAGCTTTAATTTCTTCATCTGAAACTACCTGTTCATATCCTTTGACCATTTAAAAAATGGACTTTTTGAACAGAAAATCTTTGTGCTGCGTAATTTCCACCTACAATTGACCAATTGCTGTTTGTTATACAGAATGTCTCCTGACTCAGTGCATTTTCACTAGTGTCCCCTTCACTCTGCCTTTGGGATTCCCTAACCCTTAAGCCTTAGTTGAAACCCTACCGTATAAGGGAGACCTTTTCCCATTCCCTTTGCCCCCATCCTCTCCCCCAGTGCCTTCTCTCTGAGATTGCCTTCCATTTACACTGTATATACCTTATATATGCATAGTTATTTACACGTTGTCTGCCCCATTAAGAGTATGAACTTCTTAGGATCATGTTTTTTTTTCCCTATTGGGAATCACTTGATAAATGGTCTTAAGGAAATGAACGTACAATTTTCAAGGGAAGGTACTCAGACTATGTATAGTCAAATGAAGTAAGCTCCAAATAAATATTGTTTAGAAAATTGTAAATTAAAGCAGTTCTTATGTTTTACCTCACACTCATCAGAGGGGCAAAGGTGACATTTAAGGAAAGTGGTAAATATTGGAGCAGCTGTGAGAAAATAGGCACACCAGTGCACTGTTGTTGGACTTGTGTATGGGTACAACCATTCTAAAAAACAAGTTGGAATTGTACACAAAAGTTGCTAAACGGTGTGTGTCTTTTGACCCAGCTGTGTCACTGCTGTCTTTAAAACTGGAGGATGTACAGTCATTGAGGAATGGCTGATTGGTATATGAATGTGATGGAATACTATTGTTCCATAACAAATGAGGAAACAGATGATTTCAAGGAGATACATAAAGACTTAAAGGAAATGCTGCAGAGTGAAGTAAGCAGAACCAGAAGAACAATTTGTATTCTAACATCATATGTTATAAAAAAAAAATTAAGGACTTTTATTAACTGATAAATGAAATGGGCAGAACTAGAACAGTTAATATAAGTTTCTATAATGTAACAACTGTGAAGACAATTTTGAAAGCTGCAAGAATTATAGTACAATGACCATTTATGATTTCAGGGGACTAATGACAAAGCTTGCTTTCTATTCTAGAGACTTAGCTGATGGGTTTTGGCTGCAGAATGAGATATTTTTGTATACAGACAATAAGGGAGTTTGTTTTGCTTGACTATACATACTTGTTTACAAGAAATATATTTTTCTGTGTTCCCTCCCTTCCTCAATGGGATGAGAGATGAGAGGAGAGAGAGGGAGGGAAAAAGAGAGAAAGATCTCTGTTAATTTTTTTTTTTTAAATAGAGTTAGGGCAGGGGGTGCTTCAGATGTGAAATGTTGCCTGCGCTTTCTGATGAGGTCGCTATAATTAGTTGTATTACTTTGTTATAATAGACCTCAGTGAGAGTAATCTATAAACAAAACATCAATAAAACAGAAAGTAAATAGATTTGAAGAATTTATGTAATGTGTCCAAGGTTACATACATAGTAAGTTAAGGAGCTAAGGTTTGAACCTAGGTCTTCAGACGCTCCAGAGCACCTTTTAGTGTTTATAAAGGAATCCTTGTTGCTTTAGGACCAATAATTTAGTCTTACCTGCCATTAACAGTAAATTGCTGTTTCTAATTTTTTTAAAATTCGGTTTTCAGTCTCAAATTTTCTTTCCCTCCCCTCCCCATTTGAGAAAACAAGAAAACCAAAACTCATTATAAATATGTGTAGTCAAGCAAACATTCACACATTGGCCATGTAAAAAAAAAAATGCTTCAGTCTATACTGGATCCATCACCTCACTATCAGGAGGTAGGTAGCATGTTTCCTCATGAGTCCTCTGGAACTGTTGGGTTCCATTATATTGATCAGAGTTCCTTCAAAGTTTGTCCTTACTATATTGTCATTGTATAAATTGTTCTTCTGGTTCCTCTTATTTTATTTTGCATCACTTAAGTCTGCTCAGATTTTTCTAAATCATTGAGAGGAATGATTTATTGTACCCCTGTTTTACCCCAGTTAGTATTAGTTTAGTGTGATTCCATTAGGGGTAAGTGATTATAGTGATATGCTTATCCGTTAATATACATTTAGTCTAGTCAACTAATGCTAATATGGGAATTATACAAATTAATACGTATTTTACATATATAGAGAGATTAGGTAAGATAGATTCTTTCTTATAATAGACCCCTAACTTTGAACTACAGGCCATGAGTTCTCTGTTCAACAACCTGTTAAAAGTTCCAAGGTTCACTTGCCAAACCACAAGAATGCTCACTAGGAGACCTCCCCGCCTCTTTTGCTTAATCACCTTGACTATTTCTCATTGTGGGATGTTTTGAAGTGATATGGAAAGTCCCCTAACTTATTTTTGTGCCTCTCTTGCCCAACATGAAGAGGGTCCAGTCTTATGACCACTTAGTTGCTCATCCTCTGACCACTCATGCTGATGCATCATTTCTGGCCTTCCTGGTGTGTCAAAATCAAGGTCTATCTGGCACTATAAAATTATCACAAGGAAGAGGGGCCATGGACCCTTTAATAAATTGCTATTGTCTCGGAGCTCTGCCTCAGTTTCTTTTTTGTAAATTGGACAGTTTTGGACCCCATACCATTCTCGTCATAATTTCTTACATTATCGTTAAATATGTGACTTTGATGGCTCCATGATCTTGTTGATATTCCCTTTAATAAAACTGATTGCAACTCATCCAAAAATTTTGATCTATATCTTCTTATTCATGTCTCGTATATTTGTTTTATGGAGGGCCTTGTTATTAGGCTCTGGAGGCCTTCATCTAGGTGTTCTAACATTTCTTGAGTATTTCAAAGTATAGCTCTCTGTCTCTCTGTTACTCGTAGTTGAATATAACTACTCTACCTTGTTGTCCAAGCTTACATGTCCTTGTTATCTTTTACATTCTGTCTTATTTGCAAGTCATTGTTGGCAGTATGCTGTGGCCTACTTGCATCCAAGATCCATCTCTCCATTGCTCTCTTCAATTATAGTATATATATTACTGTCCAATTTATTTTTATTGCCAGATCACTATGGAAAGAAGATGAGTTGGTAAATAATTTTTGCTTATTTGTACACAGAATTAAAATATGTATATTAGAGCTTAAGATTAAATTAAAATAATGAAAAACAGTATGCAAACATGAGAATTAGAATTAACTTCATCCTACAATTGTTAGGGTAAATCATTTTGTTGGAAAAGAGCTAAATATGGTTTAGTACAAAACTGGACCATGAGAGAAAGGAGACAAAGGTTTTAGTCCTGACTACTACTTTTAACATGGTCAAATCATGTAAACTCTTTGGCCCTCCTGCTTTCTTTATTCTGAAATGAAGGGCTTAGACTTGTTTATAACTAAGGCTCTTCCCATCTAGGGATTTCTAACTTGTCAAGTAGAAGAAAATTGACTAAAGCAGTTGGGGTTAGAAAATGCAATATTGAAGTTCAAACATACTCACAATCACAATGTTTTAAATCCTGAAATGATTTTTATATTCACCCCCATCCCCTTCTTCTCCTCTTACTTTCCTGTATTTCTATACCAATTGAGTGTGTATATTATTTCCTGTTTGAGCTAATTCTAATGAAATTAAGGTTCGCTCACTCTCCCTCACCTCCTCCTACACTGTTAAAAGCTTTTTCTTGCCTCTTTTATATGAGATGATTTACCCCATTCTACCCCTCCCTTTCCTCCAGTGCATTCCTCTTTCTTACCTTTTAATTTTTTTTTTAGAATATCATCTCTTCATATTCAACTCATACCTGTGCCCTCTATTATATACTTTGCTAACTGCCCTAATAATAAGAAAGTTTTTATGAGTTACAAGTACCATCTTCCCATGTAGGAATGTAAGAGTTTAACCTTATTAAAGTCTCTTATGATTTCCCTTTGCTGTTTACCTTTTTATGCTTCTCTTAAGTCTTGTATTTGAAAGTCAGATTTTCTTTTCAACTCTGGTCTTTTCATCAAGAATGCTAGAAAGTCCTCTTTTATTGAATATCTATTTTTTCCCCCTGAAGGATTATATTCAGTTTTGCTGGGTAGGTGATTCTTGGTTGTAATCCTAACTCCTTTGCTCTCTGGCATATTATATTCCAAGCCTCTGATGCTTTAATGTAGAAGCTGCTAAATCTTGTGTTATCCTGACTGGCTCCTTGATACTTCAGTTTCTGGCTGCTTGCAGTATTCTCTCCTTGACCTGAAAGCTCTGGAATTTGGCTATGATATTTCTGAGAGTTCATTTTGGTATCTAAAGAGAACGGTGGATTCTTTCAATTTCTATTTTACCCTCTGGTTCTAGAATACCAGGACAGTTTTCCTTGATAATTTCTTTTTTTTTTCCCTTGATAATTTCATGAAAGATGATATCTAGGCTCTTTTTTTGATTGTGGCTTTCAGCTAGTCCAATGATTTTTAAATTATCTCTCCTGGATCCATTTTCCAGGTCAGTTGTTTTTCTAGTAAGATAGTTCATATTATCTTATATTTTTTCATTCTTTTGGGTTTTTTAATTGGTTCTTGAATTCTCATAAAGTCATTAGCTTCCATTTGCTCAATTCTAATTTTTAATAATTTTTTTTAAGTGAGCTTCTGTACCTCCCTTTCCATTTGTCCAATTCCGCTTTTTAAGGAGTTTTTTTTTCTTTCGGGAATTTTTGTGCCTTTTTTTCCATTTGGCCAGTTCTGCTTTTCAAAACGTTCTTCTCATTGGCTTTTTATACCTCTTTTATTTGGCTCAGTCTGTTTTTTAAGGTGTTATTTTCTTTAATAATTTTTTGTATCTCCTTTACCCAGCTGTTGACTCTTTTTTCATGATTTTCTTGCATCACTCTCATTTCTCTTCCCAGTTTTACTTGATTTAAAAAAAAAACAAAACTTTTTTGAGCTCTTCCATGGCCTGAGACCAATTCATATTTTTCTTGGAGGCTTTGGATATTGAAACTTTGACTTTATTGTATTCTTCTGAGTGTGTGTTTCGATCTTCCTTGTCACCATAGTAACTTCGAATGGTCAGAATTTTGTTGTTGTTTGTTCATTTTTCCAGTCTATTTCTTGACTTTTACCTTTGTTAAAGTGGGGCTCTGCTTCCAGGGTCTTTGAGGGCACCGTCTGAAGCTTGTAAGTTCTTAGTTCTTCCAGGGTGGAATGATCTAAAGAGAGGTGCATTTATTACTCTCCTGGCCTGTGCTTTGGTCTGTGAATGACCACATGCACTGTTTTCTGCCCTGGAACTGTGAGGAGGGTTCCTGCTGTACTGTGGCTGTAAGCTCTGATGTGCTAGTGCTTCTCCTCACCCTGACACTGCCACCCAGATCTGAGTATGGGCAGAACAACAGCCCTGCCCCCAGTGCCAGCAAAGCGACCTCTGTAATTTCCTTCTCATCAGTTCAGTCCCATTACCATCTGTGGGCTAAGAGCTCCACAAGTAGCTGCTGCTGATTCAGTAGCTCCCAAAGCCTTTTCTCCTGGTTTGCTGGGATGGCCTGTGCTGGACTGTGCTCCACTTTCACCCAGATGTGACAGACCTTTCCTGCTGACCTTCTAAGTTGTCTGTGGCTGGAAAATTATTGTATCCTGTCTTTTTGTAGATTCTGCTGCTTCAGGAATTGTTTTATGGCATTATTTAAAGGTGTTCAAAGGGATTTTGGGGAGAGCTCAGGTGAGTCGCTGCCTTTTCTCCACCACCTTGGCTCTGCCCTAAATACAAGCGATTTACGTGTTATTTAAGGCCTCCTACAGTTTGGCTCTAATCTACCTTTCCAGACTAACTTTATTCCTCTTAAAACAGTTTCAGCCAAATTAGACTACTGGCTAGCTATTCCCAATTTTGCCTTGATGTGTTCAGTTTCTCTATATTTGTGCAGACTGTTTTTTATGCCTAGAATGTATTCTTCCTTTATCTCCATTAGCTAAAGTATTTTTCTTCCTTTGAGGCTTAGCTTGGGTAATAGCTCTTCCTTTATGATAAAGTCTTGCTTTATGATTCCCTCCTTTTCTAAAACCCCCCTCCTCAGCTAAAAGGGTTCACTGCTTCCTCAACTTTTCCTAGAGTATTGGAATCTCCCATACTCCTATAGTATCTACTTGTATTATACTCATTTGTGCATGTGTTGTGTTCCTCTTAGTAGATTATAAGCTACTTGAGGTTGAATTTTGGCATTTTTTTTTCTTTCTTTCCTCAGTGTCTAGCATAGTGCCTTACAAATAGTAGATGCTTAATAGAAGTTTGTTAAATTGATGTATCTGGGGGAAATCAGGGAAAGCTTAATGGATATAATTGTGCTTTGAAGATTTGGAGAGGTGAAACTCTTAAATTTGAGGTAATAATACCATTACTTAGTTAATATACTTAAGTCAGATTTTTTTGTTGTTAAGTCATTTCAGTCATGTCCGACTCTTTGTGATGCCGTTTATTGTTTTCTTGGCAAAGATACTTTAGTGGTATGTCATTTCCTTCTCTAGCTCATTTTGTATGTGAGAAACTGAGACAAACAGGGTTAAGTGACTTGCCATGGATCACACAGCTACTAAGTGTTAGAGGCCAGATATGAATTCAGGAAGATGAGTCTTTCTGACTGTAGGCCTGGCACTGTATTTCTTTAGAAGGGACATGCTAATGTTAAAGTTTTAATAGGAAACAAATTTGTGAGGTACACTGAATTATTATCACCAAATGCCTTCCATATTTAGTATTTCATGTGTGGGATGGATTTAAGTTAATCAACAAGCATTCTGTTCTCCAAATTTAGTACACTATTAAAAAATTGAGTGTTGGCTAACATTGACATTAACCAGTCACATATAGCTATCAGCAGATTTTTTTGTTGTTGCATTTCAGGTCCTATCTAAGTCAGAAATTTAACATGCAAAAGTTGAAAATTTAGTTTAGATTTTGTTGGAATTTTGGATTAACAAGATCTAATGAAAATGTTATTTAAAATGAATGGAGAATAACTTAAAATTTTATGAACTTTAGAATTCACAAAATGTTTTCTTCACTGTACCCTTGTGCAAGTGTATGTATTACCTACATCTTGCAGATAACATCTGGCCCTAAGATAGCTATAAAGTTTGCAAAGTGCTTTGCATGCACTCTCTCATTTGAGCATCACAACACCCCTGTGAACTAAGTGATAAAAGTATTTTCCAGGTGAGGAAACAGGGTTAGAGAGCAATTTGCCCATAACCAGTTACCTGATAATTGTCAGAGCCAGCATATTACATGTCCTCTGACTTCAGCTGAAATACTTTGTCCACAGCACCATGTTGTCTCTTTTTACCTCTTACAGCTTGAGTAAAAATTAAAGGATTCATTTTAAGTTAGTTTTTATTTTAGTTTTTAGCTAAAATTCTAAGTTCTTGTCAGCTATATTTTCTTTATTTTTAAACAGTTGTGGACCATGTTTACGGATAGCACCTGCTTTCAATGCTCTGAGCAATAAGTATCCACAGGCAGTTTTTTTGGAAGTGGATGTACATCAGTGCCAGGTAAGTAGGAGTCTGTGGTTCTTTTTAGTTTCTCTGGGGAATCACTTTGATATCCAGCTGTATTCTCATTATCCTTCACACTTTACTTTTTCATGATATATATTTTTTTGAAGATGGATGGAACTGTTGGAACTAATATTACCTAGTCAAGTACAAAGCCTGTAAATATAGCCACGTTATTAAACAAAGTTAGTCTTCATAAGCTGTGTTCAGAAGTATCAAGTTTTGGTTCTTTTAATTTTGTAGCTTTTGCTCTAATAACTGTTTTTGAAACTTATTAGTGATTATTCTTAGGATAATTTGCAGAAGAGCAATGATATTTAAAAAAAAACCTGAGATATTATCTGCCAAAGCCTAAGGAACATATGTGGCTAGATCAGCAGAAATATTAGAGGAGTCTCCCGTTAGGATTGTTTTTTATTGAACCGATAACTTTCCTATGTATCTGTGAAGCAAAGAGATTGGTTAAAAGATTGGTTAACTAAGAGATTGGTTGTTCATTGAGTCACTATATATTTGTAGCTGATTAGCTAAACTGAACATGATAGACCTAAATGCTTACATGACTTATGCATTTGTATTTATAAGAAACAATACTGAGGGGAAATCCTCTTTGAAAATACTAAAATGAGGACCCCTTACTCCTAAAAATAAATTTCAGTTTTTAAATTGAAGTATAGATCTATAGCTTCTGGTGGTACAAAAAGCTAGTATTGTCTTATGCTTTGTGTACATTCCTATATAGGAAAATTTGATTTGTTTTTAGGGTGAATGAAAAGAAAAACAATACTGTATTTGTTCAGTACTCTTTCTAGGTCTACTTTTTGTTATCACTATAGGTTTTTGACCCTTAACATTTCATGTCTTAGAAATGACATTTTTAGAGGGGTGGAGCCAAGATGGCGGCAGGAAAGCAGGGACTTGCTTAAGCTCCCCCCCAAATCCCTCTGAACACTTGTGAAAAATGGCTCTGAACAAATTCTAGAGCTGAGGAACCCACAAAATAGCAGAGGGAAACAGATCTCCAGGCCAGGAGAGCCTGCATGGCCTCCAGGAAGGGTCTGTCACATTGTGCTGAGAGGGGAGGGCAGCCCAGCGTGGGCCATGCTGGGACAGACCAGACCTGGAGTCAGCCAGCTGGCACAGGCCTTGGGGCCATGAAACAGTGAGCTGTGGCAGTTACCAGACTTGTCAACCCACAAACACCAAAGAGCAGGTTAGGGGGAAACTGCGGGATCTAGTTCAGAGGGGTCCGGCTGCCAGCTCTGGGGGTGGAGGAGGTCATGCAGCGGTGGCTGTAGCAGCAGCAGGAAGCTCTTGAGGCTGCCTCCAGAGCGCCAGTGGCTTCCCAAGTCCCTGACTCACATGGTGGGAGGAATCTAGCAGCAGATCAGAGTGGAAATGCAAGGAGCGCTTTGTGGGTATAAAGGCAGATTCTCTTTCTGTGCCCTGCTTGAATCTGAATTGTGGTCCTGGTTGGCAATTCTTGGGAGAGGAGGAGCACTGCTGTGACAGAGCCTGGGGTGACGGTGGGGTAGAAGTAGCTCTGAAAACAGCAATGCTTGTACCCTAAAGCTTGGGACAAAGTACTCTCTACTCTATAAGCAGTCATACCCTGACAAAAAGCTCAAAGAGCAAGTAGTTGGCTGGGAACGTGAACAGGCAGCTAAATCCTTTTTTTGGTGACAAAAGATCAAATCATACAGCCAGAAGAAGTCAACAAAGTCAAAGAGCCTACATCAAAAGCCTCCAAGAAAGATATGAATTGGGTTCAGGCCATGGAAGAGCTCAAAAAGCATTTGGAAAAGCAAGTAAGAGAAGTGGAGGAAAAACTGGAAAGAGATACGAGAGTGATACAAGAAAACCATGAAAAACAAGTCAATGACTTGCTAAAAGAGACCCAAAAAAAACACTGAAGAAAATAACACCTTAAAGAATAGACTAACCCAAATATCAAAAGAGCTCCAAAAAGCCAATGAGGAGGAGAATGCCTTGAAAGGCAGAATTAGTCAAATGGAAAAGGAGGTCCAAAAGACCGTTGAAGAAAATACCACCTTAAAAATTAGATTGGAGCAAGTGGAAGCTAGTAGCTTTATGAAAAACCAAGATATTATAAAACAGAGAACCAAAGGAATGAAAAAGTGGAAGACAATGTGAAATATCTGATTGGAAAAATGACCTGGAGAATCAATCCAGGAGAGATAATTTTAAAATTATTGGACTATCTGAAAGTCATGATCAAAAAAAGAGCCTAGACATCATCTCTCAAGAAATTATCAAGGAAAACTGCCCTGATATTCTAGAGCCAGAGGGTAAAATAGACATTGAAAGAATCCACCAATCGCATCTTGAAAAAGATCCCCCCCCCCAAAAAAAAACCACCTAGGAATATTGTTGCCAAATTCCAGAGTTTCCAGGTCAAGGAGAAAATACTGCAAGCTGCCAGAAAGAAACAATTTGAATATTGTGGAAAAACAATCAGAATAGCACAATATCTAGCAGCTTCTACATTAAGGGATTGAAGGGCTTGGAATATGATATTCTGGAGGTCAAAGGAGCTAGGATTAAAACCAAGAATCGTCTACCCAGCAAAGCTGAGTATAATGCTCCAAGGCAAAATATGGATTTTCAGTGAAATAGAGGACTTTCAAGCTTTCTCAATGAAAAGACCACAGCTGAATAGAAAATTTGACTTTCAAATACAAGAATCAAGAGGAAGCATGAAAAGGAAAACAAGAAAGAGAATTCATAAGGGACTTAGTAAAGTTGAACTGTTTACGTTCTTACATGGAAAGTTAATGTGTGTAATTCAGGAGACCTTTCTCAGTATTAGGGGAGTTGAAAGGAATATATAGACAGAGGACACAGGATGAGTTGAATATGAAGGGATGATATCTAAAAAAATGAAATAAATTGAAAGGGTGAGAGATGAGTATATTGAGAGAGGGAGAAAAGGAGAGATAGAATGGGGTAAATTATCTCACATAAAAGTGGCAAGAAAAAGCAGTTCTGTTGGAAGGGAAGAGGGGGCAGGTGAAGGGGAATGAGTGAATCTTACTGTCATCGGATTCAACTTAAGAGGGAATAACACACACACTCAATTGGGTATCTTATCCCACAGGAAAGTAAGGGGAAGGGGATTTAAAAAAAAGGGATGATAGAAGGGAGGGCAGATGGGGGAGGAGGTAATCAAAAGCAAAACATATTTGAAAAGAGACAGGGGCAAGGGAGAAAATTGAATAAAGGGGGGACAGGATAGGATGGAAGGAAATACAGTTAGCTTTTCACAACATGAGCATTGTGGAAGTGTTTTGCATTATGACACATGTGTGATCTATGTTGAATTGCTTGCCTTCCTAGGGAGGGTGGGAGAGAATTTGGAATTCAAAGTTTTAAAAGCAAATCCTTTAAACAAATTAAAAAAAATTTTTTTTTTGCATGCAGCTGGGAAACAAGATATATAGGGAATGGGACATAGAAATCTATCCTGCCCTACAAGAAAGTAAAGGGAAAAGGGGATGGTGCGGCTGGGGTGAAAGAGGGAATGACTGACTGGGGAATGAGGCAATCAGAATATATGCCATCTTGGAATGGGGAGGAGGGTAGAAATGGGGAGAAAATTTGTAACTCAAAATCTTGTGGAAATCAATGTTGAAAACTAAAATATTAAATAAAATATATACAGAAAATAAAAGAAATAACATTTTTAATAAGCTTAATTCTCAGATAAAACTTTTAAAAGTATTTTTAGTCGATCCTTTCATTTCTATTTTACAAATGATACATTATAATGACTCATGTTCATCTTACTTAAATATGCTATCAGATATCATGAAATCTCAAGATGATTATCTTTTTCTAGCTTCATTTGCTGATAATGGTTTTCTTGCTATAAACGGTCCATCCATGCCAACTGGTGTTATACATTTTGTTAGTTACTATTAGCCCTTTTCCTTCTAATCTACGTAGATTGCTAAGTTTTATCTGATTATTTTCCAGTGTTGCTTTTTGACCAAAGTGTGCTACATAAGGTAACTGGCTAGCATCTTTTGCTGTAAAATAAAAGATTCTCCTTACAGAGTTAACTTAGTAGAGTCAGACTAGTCAGTTAGTTAAAAGAGCATGTTTCAATATTTATAGATGTGGATGTTCTCACTAACAATGTGGATCACAACAAATTTATATTCTTCAGTGATATCAACTTTGTTTGAGATATGTCTCATGTTCTTGTGTAAATCATTCTTCATGCTCAGGGATTTTCTCTCGTTTTCTAGCTGTCATTTGGGAACTAATGTGCCATGTGATCTTAACACCTGCCATGTAGTCATTCCCAGTGCCTAAAATACGGATATGCCTTTAACCTTGTTTGAAGAGATAGCAGCAATGATGTATGGGGCTGTGGGAAACTCTTTACTTTGGCCTTTCTTAAGAACAAGCCTCATCTCAGGCAACATTTAGTTTTAAATTGTCTATTGGGATAAGGACATTTAATGAAGTCTAATCTTTTGTATACATGTTTTTAGTTCTTGCTAATTAAGCTTTTTGCACTTATAAAGAAGGTAATATGAATACTGAGTATTTTTTAGGATTTCTTTTAATTCATAACACTGTCTAACTTGTGAATTCTAGGGAACAGCTGCCACCAACAATATATCAGCAACACCCACATTTCTCTTTTTTCGAAACAAAGTGCGAATCGACCAGTATCAAGGAGCAGATGCTGTGGGATTAGAAGAAAAAATTAAGCAACACTTAGAAAACGACCCTGGAAACAACGAAGACACGGATATCCCCAAAGGCTATGTATGTAGTTATGAAAAAAATCATACTATTATAATAGTTCAAGGTAGAAATGCGTAGTTTGTTTAAAATTAACTTTTTAAAATTAAATTCATTTTCTTTCAGTGAAGCATTTTGAAAGTAAATTCATTTTTGGTGAGGTAACCATTTTTCTTGCTGAGTTGTTGGATTTTATGTCATTTGTTTTATTGCTGCTTTAAAGTATTGTTTTAATACCCATTTTTCTTTAACACTTGTTTTATGCATATTTTTTCATGATAAGTGAAGAAATATGCCTTGGAAAATAAATGTTCCCACTTCTTGACAGTTGTGTAAAATAACATGTAAATTTTAATGTGCAACCATTACATACTGAACTACTTGGACTGCTATTTTCCTCCTGAAATTTTTCTCTCTTTTTAAATGTTTTCCCTTTTCTTTTTCTCATATCATTTTAAACAGAGGAAATCTAGCTATTCTTTAGTTCTAGACCTAATTGGAAGGGCAAAGCAGTTGATCAGCACCTAATAGTCACAATACCCTTTAAGTATTAGATATAAAATTTGATACTTAATCAGTCGGTCAGTACATGTGCCAGGCAGATAAAGGTTTCTCAAAGTCTGACAAAATTAAAAAATGAAAATAACAAATTATAGCATGTAACTTAGAATGCTTCGTCTTTACCTAATTTCACTCATCTGGCACGGAAGTGAGTACTAATTTTCTTTTAATACATTTCTTAATAGTGTTCTTATGGATTCTGAACTACATTAACTTTAATGCTTTGAATTGCTATATTTACTATTAATTTTTCATTGCTTTTGTTACAAATTTTGCATTATTGCTACATCAGAATTAAAATATTAATTTAAAATAAAAATATCAATTTAGAACTGATGATTACAGTTAAGGCTAATAACTGTAGGTAAATGCTTAATAAGCAAAAACTGTGTTTATGTTAAAGATTTTTTGTTGTTGTTTTAAAATACCCTAAGTAATGAATGTGTGCTTTCTCCCATATTACAATTCATATTTGTTTAAAACAAAACATGTACTATTATTGTAAATTTGTATAGTGTCTGGTTTGGAATGCATGGTATAAATCAGGGTTGTGACACCTTTTGGAAAATTTTGGAAAGCATTTTAATTGTAAACTGTTGTTTACATCTGTTATTTCTCTTCCTTTATTACTAAGGGTGTTTGCATGAAAAAGTCTTATGAGCTCCACAGTCCTGCTGCTTAGCCACAGGGATACTTCCTTACACATCAGCTAATTGTGATATCAGTGTTTTGACTTCAGGTAGGAAATAAGCAGGAAAAAATGAAGTTTTAAGAATTAGAGATTTTATTTTCATGCAAATGTTATGGATAAAATGTGAAAAGCCTTTAAAAATGTTTTCATTTTTTTCCATGAGGTGTCATTCTCATATATATATATACTTGAATAATT
The DNA here is from genome assembly GCF_011100635.1 of Trichosurus vulpecula. NCBI lineage: Eukaryota > Metazoa > Chordata > Mammalia > Diprotodontia > Phalangeridae > Trichosurus > Trichosurus vulpecula. Next base: position 391,279,129 of record NC_050573.1, on the reverse strand, counting down.
TGGGCCAGTAGGGTAATCTTGCAACCAAGAGCTACATTTACTCTGCCAACACAAATGTAACAGACCTAATGAGATAACAGTTACTAAGAAAAATATGTATGTTAAAAAAAATTAAGCACATATGTAACAAATGCTGAAGATTAATGAAATATCTATTTAAGAGGCTCTAGATTCCTAGGAGCAATGATTTTCTTTTTTTTTGGCGGGAGGAGGCAGGGCAATTGGGGTTAAATGACTTGCCCAAGGTCACACAGCTACTAAGTGTGTTAAGCGTCTGAGGCTGGATTTGAACTCAGGTCCTCCTTATTCCAGGGCCAGTACTCTACTCACTGCACCACCTAGCTGCCCCATTAGCAATGATTTTCATCTCAAATCTTAACAGTTCTTAAAGCTTTCCCAACTTTATGGTATGTTAGGAAATTTCCCACAACTTCTCAAACAAAATAATTTGAATTAACTTTTAAAAATCCCATATGATAGTTTTAGAGGAATTGGAGTATTTTAAGTCTAACAAAAGATGAAAAAGAAAAACACACTATAAAAGATAAAAAAAATTTACCTAGAAGAATTTAGTGTATCGGTGTCCCTCCCTACCCTTTCCCCAAAAAAGGTGATTCATTCATTGGCAGTATTTAAGACTGCCCTTTCCTTTGCCTGATGCCTCTGTGTTTTGGAGACTGAGTGGTTGTTGTTCAGTCTGAGTGGTTATTGTTGTTCAGTCATTTTTTTAGTCATATCTGACTCGTGACCCCAATTTGGGATTTTCTTAGCAAAGACACTTGAGTGGTTTGCCATTTCCTTCTCCAGCTCATTTTACAGATGAGGAAACTAAGGCAACCAGGGTGAAGTGACTTTCCCAGGGTCACACAGCTAATAAGCATCCGAGACTAGATTTGAATGCAGGAAGATGAGTGTTCCTGACTCCAGGCCCAGTGCTCTGTACACTGCTTTATAGTTAACAAAGTACTTTCTACAGTATATCCTTATTTTTACAGATGGAGAGATTGAGTTTAAGTTGTTCAAGGTCATATAGATAATAACACAGGATTTGAACTTGAGTCTTCTGTTAAGTGGAGTACTCTTGCTTCTATTCTATACTAGTGGTGTCAAACTCAAATAGAAACTGATTCCTGTGGTAATATATTGACTTAGAAAACCACTAATTAACATTGTCTATGTTGTATTGTATTTTTATTTATTTTGTTAAACATTTCCCAATTATATTTTAATCTGGTTCAGACAGCAGGAATTTTGTAGCCACTTACAACTCAGCTGGGAGTTTGACACTTTTGTTTTATGTCATATTGCCTTTCTGACATCACAACGAATTGGGACATCGTAGTTCTCCTTAATGATTTCTGGCATCCCTGGCTTCTGAGGGATTTTATGGTTTGATAGGATGATTTAAATTCAGTATGCCTTTGAATATGTCCCAGCCTTTGAGGAACTTGAGTCTGGGTGTTATATTTCCTCCTAAAATAGAAGTTCAGATCCGTAACATTGACTTAAATGTATCACTGCAGTAGAGAGATTGACTGCTCTAACGCTATTCAAAAGCCCAATCCATTTATCAGGTATATAGTATAGCTAGTTGAGTTTAAGTACATAGGATGCCTGCTGTTTGGGCATTTGGCAAAACTTACTTTAGCACATAGGAAAAATATTGTCTGGCTATTAACCTGTGAAAAATGTCAGACTTCTTTTTGGAACACATAGAGACCATTTAAAAATAGGAGTAAAGTTGATTTCTTAAATATCACATCACCTAATTCAGGTAGCATTATGTTAATAACTAAGTCAGCCAATCTACTATTGTAGATTGTGGATGCCATTAGGAAAGGAAGCATAATGTACTTTAGAAAGTCCTGGAAACACAAAATTAATAAGAGCAAGATTCTTTTTCCATGTCCATGTTCTAGTTCTGGCTCTGACTTATATTGGTCATGTAATAAGTCAAACATTTGAGTCTCAGATTCCTCATATATAAAATGGGAAGGATAATACCTAATCTCCTTGCCTCAAAGATTATTGTTAATGTTCAAAGGAGATATCTTTGAAAATGCTAAAGATTTATAATATTGCTGGTTTTGTTGTGCTTCCACACATAAAGTGCTATGTCAGAAACAAAAATTATAATAAATAAATGCCAAATGATAAATACAAAGTGTTCCAGAAGTTTTAAGCTTCAGAAGCTTAAAAGCTGCACTAAGACTTCTGGGTCACCTTGTATACTTGACAGCTGTAATAATAACTAAACACATATAAGTGGGAAATTGCTTTAACACCCTCAGAAATGTCATTGTAAGTGATATTCCCTAGGACAGCTTTTCAGAAAAGAGATTTTATCTTTCTCTGTTATAAGTATTTTTAAAATCCATCCTTAAGTTTTAAGACTTAAAATGACAAAACCCCCTAAAATATAATTAGCAATAAGACATGTACTTATGGCATGAATGTTTGCTTTTGTACTATGACATATTAGACTAAGTTGTGAGTTTCACAAATATTCTTAAGTGCAGTAACATCTTTTGTGTAAATATCACTTTGTCAAAGCTTAAAATTCACAGCTAAATATGGGGTGTATCTATTATTGAAGTGCTGATGAATTTACATGAAGTTTGGCTAATATTTTCGTTGGTATCTTTACTCAGTGTGACTTTATGTATGTATGTAAGTGATGAATTAAAAAAAAAAAACCCAGCATCCTAGAGTGTGAGCTTGTGGTCTGTGATGAATTTTTGGCTCTCTTATTAACTAATGGTGTAACTTTGGACAAGTTACATGAATTTTTGATATGTCTCCTATGATGTAAATCTTTTCCCCTACTTATAAAGATATTTTAGAACAAAATAGGATAGCTGGTCTAAAATTATTTGGGGGAGTTGAACACATTTTTCATATATATATTTATTTATTTATTAGTGTTCATATAATGTAATAGGAATCACTTTCTGTAAATTGGAGGAAATTGATCATTTCTTTACATGTAGTAGCTGCAGATTTCTACTTGCTTTGCAGATGTTTTCTGGATTTCATTAGCCATCCCTCATAATATTTTAAATAGTGTATCTTGATTTTGAATCATATAGCAGCTTGTATAAAATAGTCTTAATCTTAAATGGACAACTTTGTCATATACCTTATTTAAAAAGTAGTGCTATTTGATGGCTTTAAAGCTCTAGGGTTTTTCTTCCTGTCTCCTTTTCCTTCAGTTTTGGCGTCAAGAATGTGATTAAGGAGAGTTCTTTTGGACCGGTAATAATGGCTGTAAGATCTGAACCAGGAAGAACTGTACCATGTACCTTGTTTTGTTGCAGAGAACATTGGTCTTCTTACCAATTGGTGGTTCAAAAAAAAACTCCTAAAACCTTTTTTCTACCTGTTCTTTTGAGTAAACATAAATGAAGACTTTTATTTAGAATGCTTGCTGCAAATTAAGTACTATTAATAACCCCTGTTTTTTTTTTAATAACTGAGATACTGATGTACTGGGAAAATGGTTTCTAAATGTTGAGGATGCAGAACTTAATTTTGTTGTTATTCATTCCTAGAGACCTAACCTTTAATAAATGATTTTAGTGGAATGTAGAACTTGTTAGAAGATGCTTAATATAAAATCTTTCTCCTGACAGTATTTTGAAGTAGATACTTCTTTGGAACTCTGAGATTTCATTGACTATAGCTTAATGCACCTATACAAGAATATTGTTAGGAAACTTATAGTAATATAAATGACTATAAACATTATGAGGAAAAACTTTTTTTTTTTTTTTACTGTTCCCTCAAATAGTGTAACTCCTCAAATCTACTCAGTTCCCATGAGTTACTGTTTCTGAAAAAGAAATGAACTTAGCTTATTACTTCTAATGAAAATTTGGTTTTTAATTCATTTTATCAAAAAGTGGTTTTTTTGCAGTATTAGAGAGAATGTTATTACTTTGCCATGTTTTTGACATATGAGTAAATATTTATAAATATAGAAAAACTTTATTCTTAGCTCTTTATGATTATGGAATCTTATGTTAGAAAGAACTAAAGAGACCCAGTCCAACTCACAACTGAATTTCCCTTTAGGACAAATGATCTGATGGGGAATTAACCAGTCTCTGAGGTGCTCTGTGTCACTTTTGGATAGCTCTAATTTGTTTGAAAGTTTTTCCTTCTGAGCTGAGATTGACCTTTATCCACTACTCCTAGTTCTATATTCTACAACCATGCAAAGCAAGTATGATCCCTTTTTCTTCCATGAGTCAGGTCTTCAGATGCTTAAAGAGGTACCATGTCCATACACAAGTGTTTCCTAAGTCTTTTCCAAGCTTGACATCTCCAGTTTTTTAAACTATGTTTAGTGTGGCATAGTTCCCTTTTCGCATCCTAGTTGTCCTCCTTTGGATGTACTCCATTCCTTCCTAAAATGTGGCACACAGAACTGAATATTGCTTCTCTTAATGGAGCTCAATAACATGCTACTATTTTGGGAGTCATATCACAGAGTCAACTTGACCATTAGATTTTAGGTCTTTTATGGTGTTTTTTGTTTTTACAGGGTATCCCCAAAGTCTGGACACATGGGCAGAAATGCATATTTTCAAGAAATGAAATGTTTGAAATTTTCAACCACATTTTTTTAATTGGAATATTAACAAATAACATGTTCAGCTTCAAATAACATCATGATTTCATATTCATATTCCAAGAGTGGATGTGCTAAAATTGATGGCAGTGTGGAGTTACTGAGTTATTGCATCGAGTTCACGTGAATCTTGGAAAGCACATCAACCTTTGCATCACAAATGATGGAAATCATATTGGAGATGTTAATATTCCAATTAAATAAAATGTTGAAAATTTCAGTCATTTCATTTCTTGAAAATATGCTTTTTTGCCTGTGTCCAGACTTTAGGAATACCCTGTACACCATTTTTGCATTTTATCTTTCCTTCCACCCCTCCCAGAGAGCCATCCCTTATAAAATGAATAAAAGAGGAAAAAAGGAAAACAAACAATTTAAAAAATTAACCAGCATATCAGTGTAACATTAAGTGTAGTGTTCTATACCCACAGTCCCCCCTACCTTTCCAAAGAAAGCAGAGGGAGGATCTGTTTACTTCTCGTATCTTCTTTGGGGTAAGACTTGGTTGCTATAACTTTGCAGCATTGTTCTTACTGTTTTGTTGTACTGTTCATGTAAATTGTTGTGGGTGTTATGTATATTTTTTTCTTGTCTGTGCTTAACTTCACTCTGAATTAATTTTTGTAAATCCATCTTTTTTTTAAATTCATAATATGCATCATTTCTTATGACATAGTAATATTCCATCACATATTCCTATGCCATAATTTATTTATCCAATTTCCATTTGGTAGCCATTTTCTTTATTTCCTGTCTTGCTGCAACAGAAAGTGCTTCTATAAATAGGTTGGTGCATATGGTGCTTTTCCTTTTTGATAATCCTCCTGGGGCCTTACTTCTAAGGAAGGCAGTGGAATCTCAGGGGCTAAGGCTATGGAGATTTTAGTAATTTTTTTTTTTTATTTGCTTAATTCCATATTTTTTTCCAGAGTGGTTGGATCACTTCACAGTATGTCTTCCTCCCTCAGTGAGCTCAATCTAACTTGATTTTTCTTTCTACTCTTACCCCTATCTTTATACCAGGGAATTTCAACATATATATTGCTGCTCCCTCAAATAGCCTAATTCTGTTCAGTTCCCATGATCTGTTCTTCACTTCCACCCCACACAGAGATGGTCATTCTCTTGTTCTTGTCATTGTTCAAAATGTTCTATGTCTGTGTCTATTAATGCTGAAATCCCTTATAGGATCATTATCTTTTATCATTACACTTTTTCATATGCCTTAGAGCCCCAGTGCTGTTATTTATCCTCTCTCCATTCCCCTCCATTCCTCAGTGGTTTTGTTGTTGTTTTTTGCAGGCCATCACCCTTTTATTTAATTTACTTTTTCTTTTTTAAATTTTGTTTTATTTTTTGTTACATTTTGAGTCCTGAGCCGTCTCCCTCCCTCCCAGCCCTGAACTAGAGAAGGCCAACATTTGTCACAGATATGTGAAACCATACAATACATACTTCCATATATCATTTCTTTCTCTAGAAGTGAATAACATCTCCCTTAATAGGGCCTTTGTAGTTGATTTGAATATTTATATTACTCAGAATAGCTCAGCAATTCACAAATACTCTTTGAACAGTATTGTTGTTACTGTGTATAATGTTCTCTTGGTTCTACTCCTTTCACTCTTCATTATTTCATTTTAAGTCTTTCCATGTTTTCCTGGAATCAATCTGCCCATCTTTTCTTATAGCACTGTCTTACAGATAGTAGTATCCTTTCACAATCATATACCGTAATTTATTCAGCCATTCCTTAATTGATGGGCATCCCCTCAATTTCTAGTTCTTTGCCACCCCAAAGAATGCCGCTATAAACATTTTAAAACATAGATTCTTCTCCTTTTTCCCTGATCACCTTGAGAAACAGACCTAATAGTGGTATTACTGTATCAAAGGTATACATAGTTTTACATCTCTTTTGGTATAATTCCAGATTGCTCTTGAGAGTGGTTGGATCAGTTCACAGTTCCATCAGTAGTGTATTAGCATCCTAATTTTTCCATATTCCCTTCCAACATTTGTCATTTTGCCCTTCTGTCATTTTAGCCAATCTCATTGGTGTGAGATGGTAACTCTCAAAGTTGTTTTAATTTGTATTTCTTTAATCAGTAATGGTGTAGAGCATTTTTTCACCTGACTGTAGATTTGATTTCTTCTTCTAAAAACTGCCTGTTCATATCTTTTGACCATTTATCAATTGAGGAATGATGCATATTCTTACAAATTTGACAAAATTCTGTAGATATTTGAGATGAGATCTTTAAGAAACTGTCTATAAATTTTATCCCCCCAGTTTTCTGTTTTCCTTCTAATCTTGGCTACATTGATTTTATTTCAATAAAACCTTTTTAATTTAATGTAATTCACTTTGAGGCATTATTTTAAGTTAGTTGGAGGAACCTAGTAATTTCCTGTCTTAGTCTACCATCTTCCCACAATTCCCTCTGCCATCACCCTTTTCTGACTATTCTCTCCTCTTTTTCTTATCTCTACCCTTTGGTGAATCAAATCAGTATATATTAATGTTGAATCCCCTGACCTCTTTGAAATTACCAGTTATGCTTTGTCAAAACCTAACCTTGGATCACTCCCACCATTCACCTTATTTGCTTCTATTCACTAGCTGCTGAATGGAACTAGAGAAAAATCACAGAACTTTTGATTAGGTCCACCGCAGATTTATTACATCGTGTCATCTGGGTACTCACTGCAATAAGGCAGTGGCAGTCTTTTGACACATCCCTAATTGATTCTTTTTTCTACTTGCCAGAGAAACTGTTTCAAACCTTTTTTCAACTTCCCCACCCTCTAAACTGAGGAATTCTCATATTTCATCAAAAAATTTATGCCACTCATTTTTTCTATTTTCCTTCACTTATGCCATGTCGCCATCTTCTGCCACCATCTCCTCCATCTCTTCTGTCTGAAGAGGTGGTCTTTCCAATCTCACTCACTCCCTTATAAAGGTTAGTGCCCCCTTTACCATTTCTACTCTAATCTTTAGTCTTTTTCTTTCTCAAATCCTTTCCCTACTGCCGGTAAGCACAACCATATCTCCCTCATCCTTAAAAACAATGACAAAAACCCTTAATCCAGTCATCCCCATAGCTCATAGTTCAGTATCTCTATTCACCTTTTTGGCTAAACTCCTTGAGAAAGCCACCTTCACCAGGAGCCTCTGCTTCTCCTGTCAACACTGTATTTTGGTTGGTGAACCAGTTCATTCCATTGGAACTGCCCTTTCTAAAATTATTCTTGACCAGATTGTCAAATCTTTTTAAAAAGCTTTTTTTCCCACTTAACAGTATTTTATTTTTCCCAATTACATATAAAGATAGTTTTCAACATTTACTTTTATAAGATTTTGAGTTCCAAATTTTTTTCTCTCCCTTCCCGAAGATGGCAAGCAGTCTGATATAGTCTGTACATGTACAATCATATAAAGCATATTTCCACATTAGTCATGTGTGAAAGAAGAATCAGAACAAAAGTGGAAAACCATGAAAAAGAAAAAACAAACAAAATAAGGAGAAAATAATATGCTTTGATCTTCATTCAGACTCTACAATTCTTTTTCTGGATGCAGTTTGCATTTTCCATCACGGTGTTTCAGAATTGTCTTAGATCATTGTATGACTGAGAAAAGCAGTCTAACAAAGTTGATCATCGAAAATTGTTGCTGTTACTGTTTGCAATGTTCTCCTGGTTCTGTTCACTTCACTCAGCATCAGTTCATGTAATTCTTTCCAGGTTTTTTCTGAAATCTGCCTGTTCATCATTTCTTATAGCACAATAGTATTCCATTACATTCGTATACCACAACTTGTTCAGCCACTCCCCATTTGATGGGTATTCCCTCAATTTCTAATTCTTGGCCACCACAAAAATAGCTGCCATAAATATTTTTGTAAATGTGGGTCTTTTCCCCCTTTTTATGATTTCTTTGGCCTATAGACCTAGTGGTTGTATTGCTGGATCAGAGAGTATGTACAGTTTTATAGCCCTTTGGGTATAGTTCCAAATTACTCTCCAGAATAGTTGGATCAGTTCACAGCTCCACCAACCATGCATTAGTGTTCCAGTTTTCCCACATCTTCCCCAGCATTTATCATTTTCCTTTTTTGTTATAATATCCAATCAGATACGTATGTAGTGATATATCAGTTGTTTTAATTTGCATTTCTCTAATCAATACTTATTTAGAGCCATATTGACAAATCTTAAGGCCTTTTCTCAATCTTCTTCCTTTTTGACCTCTCTGCAGCCTTTTACACTTTACACTTTTGATAACTGTCTTTGTCCTGTAGATTTAGGATATTAGGAAGCCATGAGTAGATACTGTGTAGGTCCTGGAGTCAGGAAGACTTGAGTGTGCATCCTGCCTCAGAGACTTTTTGCTGTGTGACCTTGGGCAAGTCATTTAGCCTCTCTTAGTTTGTTTCATTCTCTGTGAAATGAGGATAATGATAGTACCTCCCTCACAGAGTTGTTCTGAGTATGTAAACACTTTGATTATTCTTTCTCAGTCTCCTTTAGTAGATGTTCACATGTTTCACCCCTGTTAATAGTGGGGTTCCATCCTAAACCCTCTTTTCACTCTGTACTATCTTGTTTGGTATTCACATCAGCTTCCTTAAATTATTGTCTATTTGTAGAGGATTCCCTGAACTATATTTCCAGCTCTTGTTTCTCCCCAGAGCCCCAATCATCAGCTGCCTTTCAGATATCTCAAAAATAATACCATTACCCACCGTGTTCTGTGTCTATATCTATGAAAACTGAAATCCTTAAACTCAACACATCCAAAAAAACTCATTGTCTTTACTCCCAAACCCACCCTTATTCCCAGCTTAACTATTCCCATTTTTCTAGTCACCCAGGCTCACAACTCTGTGTACACACCACCTAATCAATTTACCTTTACATAGGTCCTCTTCTCTTCGTACAGGTGCCACCCTAGTTCAGGCTCATATCCCCTTTTGCCTAAACTTGGTAGTCTACTAATTTTTCTCCCTGTCTCATGTCTCTACTTTGATTTATATTCCCCTCATCTGCTTTTCTCAAGGTGCAGGTCTGGCCATATTGGCATACTACTTGTCAACTCTAGGGCCCTCCGTTACTTTTAGAAGCAAAAGTCTTCTGCCATTAAACCCCTTTACAACCTTTCCAGTCTTCCTGCTCTCTACCTTTCTACACACACTCTATAATTTGGGTCTACTTGTTCTTTGAACCAGTATACTCCATCCTTATCTCTGCCTCTTGGCTTCTTTCAAGACTCTGCTGAAATTCCGCTTTCTGCAAGGGGCTTTACCTGGGTCCTCCCATTCCTCAGTGCCTTCATTCTGAAATTACTTTCCAGTTACTCTGTACGTATCTGGTATATATGTAGTTGTTTACATTTTGTCTCTCCCATCAGAAAATAAGAGATCCTTTCATGTAAAGACAGTGTTTTTGCCTTTCTTTGTATTCCTAATGTATTTAACTTTTTTGTGTTCCTAATATTTAACACAGTGCCTAGAATGTAATAAATGCTTGATACTTGTTCACTGCTTGCTGAACCCTCCCAACATTGATCGTTCCATTTTTTTGGTCATTTTTGTAAATTCCTGGGTGTAAGATAAAACCTCGGGTTTGTTTCGATTAGCATATTTCTTAGTAATAGAGGTTGGATGTTTTCTTTCACATGATGATTAATAGTTTCCAGTTCTTGGGAGATTTTTAAAGCTCTTTTGACTATTTATTGGGAAATAAATATGCTTTTGGTAGTATATATTTTTATTAGTGTCCTGTATATCAAGTTATCAGAAATAACTTGATACAAAGTCCCTTCCCCCTTTACTTTCCTTATACTTGCTGTGTTAAATTTCTCTATACAAAAGCTTTTCAGTTTCAAGTAATCATAATTATTTTTTTAATTGCCTCTGTTCCTTGTCGATTAAGAGTTCAACCCTAAGTCATAGCTGTAAGAAATATTCAGTCTGCTTTTAATTTTTTAATATCATCTTTCATATTTGTGTCATGTATTCATTTTGAATTTTGTTATGAAATGTGATATAAGATGTCTTAAATCTCATTTTTGCCAGACTGCTTACCAGTTTTCTGAGCATTTCTAGCAAAATAAGGAGTACTTTCCTAAAGAATTTGGGAGTTTACTGAACACTAGGATTATTGAATTCTGTTATTTCTTTTTTTTCCTTATCTAGTCTATTTTCTTTACCAATACCAAATATTTTTGATGATTACTGTTTTATGGAAGTGCTATTTTCCCCTTTATTTCTACTTTCTTTCATTAGCTTTTTTGTTCCTCTAAATTTTGTTATTATTCTGACTAACTTTCAAGTATCTCTTTGACAGTTTGATATGGCACTAATTCAGCGAATTAATTTTGGTAGTATTGTCATTTTTATTGTATTGACCCGGCTCAGCTACGAGCATCAAATAGAAGTTGTTTATTTAAAATGTGTTTTGTATTTGTAGCTCAATAGATAGGATAAGTATTGAATGTACTTTGGTAGATTGTCTTAGATATTTTTTGCATTCTGTAGCTATTTTCAGTGGAACTTTCCTTTCTATTTTTGCCTCCTGGATTTTGTAATTACTGTCTAGAAATAGTGTTGATTTTTGTGGGTTTATTTTGTGCCCTGCAACTTTACTAATGCTATACTGTCTTAATTTCTTTATAGATTCCTTAGGATTTTTTCAGTAAACTATTATGACATCAGCAAGCATAGTTTTGCCTTTGCTAATCTTTATGCCTTTTGACTTCTTTCTCTTATTGCTATTGCTAGCATTTTAAAAAAATAATTTATTTGTAGTTTTCAACATTCACTTTTTAAAAATTTTTAAAATTTTCCCCCCTTCCCTGTCCTCCCCACTCCCCAAGATAACGAGCAATCTGATATAGGCTCTACTTATACATGCATATTAAACATACTTTCACATTAGTCATGATGTAAAGAAGAATTAGAACCAATGGGAGAAACCATGAGAAAGAAGGAAAAAAAAGAAAAGGAGAGCAAATAGTATCCTTCCATCTGCATTCAGACTCCAGAGTTTTGTATCTGGATGTGGATTATTGCTAGCATTTCTAAAACTGTTTCAAATAATAGCAGAGAAAGGACCATTTTTGGTTTATTCCTATATTTATTGGGAAAGCCTCTAGTGTTTACCACTTTAGGTCTTTTTCACGGGAAATTTTGTTTCATCATTTCCTCAAACTACACTTGTGAAGTTGATCTTTTTGAATGACATTATAATACACTTATCTGTATTATACTTGATCCTGTTAAATTCGACTCATTCTATTCTGTTGTGATTCCATGGCTATAAAAAAAGAAGGGAAAAAAGAAATAGGATTTTTAAAGATCCTATGTAGCTCTTAAATTTTCATTGCCACTCTAGTCTACTAGAACTGAGTTTGAGAAATGTGGTTAAATCATTAACAATCTGTCGACTAGTGAGTTGTTTTCAAATAAATTTATTATTGAGTGGGCTAAGCCTTTAGACCAGGGGTGGGGAGCCTGTGGCCTCAAGGCCACATGTGGCTTTCTAGGTCCTTGGGTGCCTGCCTTTAGGCTGAGTCTAAGTTGTATAGAACAGATCCTTTTATTAAGGAGATTTGTTCTGTGAAGTTTGGATTTAGAGGACCACACTTGAGGACGTAGATGGCCATATGTGACCTCGAGGTTGCAGGTTCCCCACCCTGCTTTCGACTTTAATTCTTACTGCTCTGTGGTCAAGGTAAATAAATAGTACTCAGTATAAGTAGGAAATGTTTCTTTTTTTTTTTTCCTATAGTTGAAGATGGTTTTGTTTTGCAGATTTAAGTGATGTACTTGTCACTTTTTAAAGTATCAAGTTATTTTAATATCGTAGTAGTACTTAGCCATTTTGGTTTTGATATATGGTTGGGGTACTTGAGTGGTATCTGGTGATGAATAGTAGGTTTCAATCGATAATTAAGATGGGGGAAGAGTGTAAGGATTATTACAAATGATATATACATTTCTTTTAGAAACTAATAAATGAGAAGAATTGCAATAATTATTTTTTCCAAATTTTTAAGGTATTGGTATTAGATCTTTTCCCTAAAATTTTAATTTAATTTTTTTCCCCAGATGGATTTAATGCCCTTTATTAACAAAGCTGGATGTGAATGTCTTAATGAAAGTGATGAGCATGGATTTGATAACTGTTTACGCAAAGACCCTTCCTTCTTGGAATCTGACTGTGATGAACAGGTATTTAATGTTTCACTCAAAATTTGGAAGCAATATTAAGTGTTGAGGAGTCTGTGAGTAGAAATTTGATGAGCATTTTAGAGCTAAGAAAAGGATACATGCTCTTAGCAATCCAGGCTCAAATACCTCTTCCCTTACATCATAAAACAGTCAGACAATTAGCTTTCCATTCATTTTGCTCCTGGAAAACTTATCAGGAGTAGCATTTTACCTTCTGAGATTCTGGTCAAAGAAAGCACTTTTTAAAAAAAATGTTTATTCACATCTTTTATTTTTGTATCATCTAAAGTTCCTCTTTCTTTCCCTTGCTGGAGTTAATCCCTCATAACAAGGAATAAAAAGAGAAAAAAAAATTCAGGATAACTAACAGTTTGAAAAAATGTGACACGATTTGTATGAGTTCATAAAAGACTTCTCATATTTCTGAGTTACGTTCATGTTTTCTTATGGTGAGATATATTTCATTACATTCATATGCCATAATTTATTCAGCTGTTCCCCCTAATTGATTGGGCACATATCTCATTTTCAGATTTTTTGCAACCACAAGAAAGTGTTTCTCTAAATATTTTAGTATGTAGAGGACCTGTCTCTGACTTTGACCTTCTTGGTTTACATGCTTAGTATTGGGATGGTCAAATGATTTATGAACAGTTGAGACATTTTTTTTGTATAATATAAAAATATTTTTCAAAATAATTAATTTGCAATTCCACCAATAATATGTAAGTGTTCCTGTCTTCCCACATTGCTTGCATTGTGAATTATATACATATTTTCCTGCCTTTATTTTACTTTGAGGGGTATTAGGTGAAAAATGAAATGTTTTATTCTACATTTCTCTTATTTCCAACCTACTTTGGGAATTGAGAGATTTTTAATGTGAAAGTATGCACACCTATAATAGTAATTTCTTTTGGCCAGTCTTTGATGATATTTAATGTGAATTGAAGTGCTGGGCTTTTTTTTTCCTGTCACTGCTTAAACTTTTCATGATGATGAAACTTATATTTTCTTCACAGCTGCTTATTACTGTGGCTTTCAATCAGCCTGTTAAGCTTTATTCCATGAAATTTCAAGGGCCAGATAATGGTGAGTAAATATAGCCCTTCTTTTGACTGTTAGCTTTAAAATTTTTGCAGTTATTCATTTTTTTTTTTATTTTTTGGCCAAGAAGAATTACATGGGTGTGAAGAGTGTTTGACATCTTTAATGATATGAACTGAAGAGATCGATTTACTACTCACTACAGAAGCTTTATTTTGCATTCAGAATTCTAGTATTGATTTTAAATCCTGAGGTGGCACATCTACCATAGTGGAATTGGATAAAAAATTGGTTCAGTCTAAAAATAAACTTTAAACACATTTTTCATGATTTAATGTTATAAAGTTTTGATAGGTCATTAAGTGTTGAAATCAGGTTTCATTGTTTTAACAATACCCTGTTTTCTTGAGCTAATCTTTTCTTGTGCTCCCCAGTGCCTACCACAATGCTCTGCAATAGTATACATTTTAAATGGATGTTTGTTGAATGAATTCTACTTCTTGAAATGAAGAGGTAGTTAATTTGAGTATAAATTTTTAGCATGGGAGTTTATGGTAGGTGCAGATTAATCTATTTATAGGGAGATGGTATTTTCTTTAAAGAAATGGGAATATTTTAAAATTGGGGGTTACAAAAGGGAAATATATTTAAAGTTAAATATCATTATTTTAAAGACTGTATCCAACACATGAAGATGCTAGGTTTTTTTTTTTTTAACTTTACTTGTCTTTTGGAGCCTTTGATGGTAGGTTCTCTTCCTTCTCAATGATTTGAAAGACCAAGTTGGAAGTGAAGTCTGTGGACTCCTTAGGATTCCAGATAGGCCTAATTTTAGCTTTGGAAACCCAGGTTATTAGAGGTAACATTTTCTTAATCAGCATGGCAACATATTTTGAAACCTTATTATAGATTAGCTGAATAGCACATATTTAAGACTTTGCAATAACAAGAAATAATTACTTGTTTTGAGATTATTAGATATTAAAGTTATGAGGGGAAAAAAGGAAATTTTGACTATCATATAATTCCAGAATTTGAAGGGTTCAACCTTTTTGAGCAAATAAATAATTTCTCAATTCTGAGTAGAAAGCTAAGTGATGTTTTAAAAAAAAGTTGATTGAGTTTCAAGTTATTCTCCAAATGCCAACTTATATTTTCCCCTCTTTTTACATATTTTGTCTAGTTACCAAACTACCATGTGAAATTGGTTTATAAATTTAAAGCACTTATTTTAAAAATGCCGTAGAAAATTTTTTTCAAGACAGACATTGCTTTCCTGCTTTTGGGACCTTGATTACTTCATTTTATTTTCCTAGGCATTAGTTTCCTTATCTATAAAATGGTGTTGGATTAGATCTCCAAAGTCCTTTTTTAGTTCTAAAGTTTATGACCCTTAAGAATCACTTATCAGTCAAGTTCCTGATTCTTCCCCTCCCTCCAAATTTGATTTAGAAATAGGGATTTTAGTATGCCCTGAAAGTTAGGGCAAATTATTAATGTTAATATTCCATGGAAAATATCCGCAAAACTAAATTTGGTAACTTTTTACTCATCTCAATGTGATTTCAAGGCTTTCTTGCTCATATAGCCCCACTTATATCACTTTTTAAATCTTAAGATCTGAATAATTATTGGATATTAGCAGACTAGATTTCCCTAAAAAGGTCCTCTCTGGAGGTTTTAAAAATTCGTTTTTTTTTTTTTTTGTAGGTCAGGGTCCTAAGTATATAAAAATCTTTATCAATCTACCCCGGTCTATGGATTTTGAAGAGGCAGAAAGAAGTGAACCAACTCAAGCCCTGGAACTAACACAAGATGATATTAAAGAAGATGGTATTGTCCAACTTCGTTATGTTAAATTCCAAAATGTTAACAGTGTAACTGTAAGTAATATTTCATGAAAGCATCAAAAAGATTTGTTAATGACAGTTCATTTTTAAATATAGTAATTGATTCTAAAATCACTTATGTAACTAGCCATTCACATTTAGTGGCTTCCATTCTTATATATGCTAGGCTAATTTAATTTTTCTCTTCTAAACTTGTGAATTCCTCCCCCACCCTCAAGATTGAGGCAGTACTGGTTGGGGGAAAAATTATGGACTAACCAGTTTTTCATGTTTTGAAGTCTCATAAAATACATGTGAAAAATGTTGGTTTAACTTGAATCAACCTTTTTAAAATGTAAATTATTTTTTAAAGATAAGTTCTTTTAAATTTCTGTGTAGCTATAGAAGGCAGAAGTAGGGCTAGTGGGTATAAATTACAGCGAGCCTGATATAAAACTTTAACAATTAGAGCTCTCTATTTAGAGATGTGCTACCTTATTAAGTAGTGAGCTTTCCATGATTGGAGATTCCCTCTAGAGATTGATCTCTTATCAACAATGTTGCAGAGGCAGGCTTGATACCAATAGACTTTGAAAAGAGTGCAAATAATCCTGGACTTAATACATATAAAATAGGTAGCTAGGTGGTGCAATGGATAGAGCCCCTGGGCCTGGAGTCAGGAAGAGTTGAATTAAAATCCTGCCTTAGGCACTTAACTAGCTATGTGACCCTTTGGCAAGTCACATAACCTTGTTTGCTTGTTTCTTCAACTGTCAAATGGGAAGAATAGTCATAACACCTACCTCTTAGGGTTGTTGTGAGGATCATATGTGAAGTACTTATTAGCACTTAGGAAGTGTTTGGCACATAGTAGGCCCTGTATAAATGCTAGCTGCTGCTACTACTACTACTACCACCACCACCACCACCACCACCACCGCTACTACCACTACTATCATTTTCTAGCCACCTGGGCAAGTCACCTAAAGAAATCTGCTTGATTTTCAGTTTTGTTATCTATAGTACTTTATGGTTATATATAAGAAAAATTGGATAACTAGATAAGAGAAAGAAACAAATGGAAGTAAATATAAACCTAACATAATTTTAAATGTGAATGAATTAAATAATTCCATATAGTGAAAGAGAGTGCCAGATTGGATAAGAAAAAAGACCTCACAATCTGTTGCTTATCAGAAACACACGTAAAAAACAAAGACATACATAAAAATAAAGGGCTATGACAAAATTTACTGTGGATCAAGTGAATCGTCCAGAAAAGCAGGCGTTGGAATCATCAAAGCAAAAACAAAAAATTCACAACAGTTAAATGTAAGCCTTTCAGGAGAAGGGAGGTCCTTTGTTGGACTGGAGTTGGACCTCCCTCCAAGGTCTTATTAACCTCTAAATTCTATGATATATTCTTGCCCACAATAGAGACAGTTGTTATCATCAGTACCTGCGTGTGGCAGAGGATATGTGAGGAGACTATCATTGCCCAAGATGCTTTAGGATGAGATTTCTGATTTCTTACCTCTTTTTATTTAATACAGTGTATAGTTGTTAGACGAAATTTTGTGGAGGAAGTAGAGAGTGTATGGAAGAGGTCTTCAGTGACTTCCACATGTGAGTGATATGGCTTCTATAGTTTTCTGGCTGTTTTTGCCCTTTGGGACATAAGCTTCCTGGTATAAAGTGAGAAAGGAATCTAAAGTAACAAAATAAGACTGGTTTTGTCCTATCAGTTAATATACTATTTTTCAAGTAATGATTTTTTTCTAAATGTCTTAAAGAGTTTAAACATGAGGTAGCCTAGGATTTAGAATAAGAAGACCTGGGATCCTTTCTGAGGCATTGGAAGAGTTATATTTTTAATCAGTTAAATTCAACAAGCATTTAAGCACCTACTATATGCCAGGCCTCACTGAAATTCCTGAACAGCACAGATATGCCAGGCACTGTGTTAGGTGCTGTAGATACAAAGACAAAGATGAAAATGGCCCCTGCCTTCAAAGGGAGATTGCATTCTACATGAACCTTTCAACAATGTGTTCTGAAGACATCAAAAATTCTGCCATTCCATCAATAGTTATGTTTCCTTATTAAGTCATAAGACTTGGGTAAGAAGAACTAAGTGAATGAAAGCCATGGTATAGAGAGGCCCTTGAAAGGTACAGTCATAGGAACACATTCTTTAAATTTCATTTCTGTTCTTTAATTCCATTTACTTTTACACGTAATGCAATTTAGATGTAACTTCAAGGAAATTATTTAGTAAATATAAAAAAAATCTAACTTGTTGCATGTTCATCAAAAATTCATTGGTAAATGTAGATATCAAAAACTCTTTTTCTTCTTTATTTTAGTTATTTGTTCAGTCCAATCAAGGTGAAGAAGAAACAACAAGAATTTCGTATTTTACATTTATTGGTACTCCAGTTCAAGCCACAAATATGAATGACTTCAAACGAGTAAGTTTGCTCTAAATAACAATTTCCTAGAGGAAATGTAAAGCCTAAAGATTATTCTTTAAAGAAAATGTATACACATTTATTTTGTTACTGTTAAGTGATAAAATCAGATCTTCCATGCTGGAACAATGTGAAATTTGAGTTTCCACATAGGGATTCAAGTTATATTATCAAATAAGATGTTTCCTCTCATCAGCTAAAAGGCACCTTACTAGATTTAGTAGCTGTATCTTTAACATCTCATTTTTTTTGATACACTGGATGTTAGCTAATGGCACTTTAGACCAGTTACAGGGGAAATGATAGAAAGGTGACGGGCATTAAAATTGCTAGCATTTGGAGCTTAAAGGAGTTGGAATAAATGAAATATTTGACTGCCAAGTAAGATTTTGATTATTGTTTTATTTGAAGATATATTTTAAAAACAAAGCAGTTTGAAGTATTTGCTGTACAGAAATATTGCATTTCCAAAAGAAAGGTGAACTGACTGTATTTCATAAGATGGAACTTTATAATCTGATTTTCAAATATTATAGTATTTATTCTTAATATAAAAAGACAACTTCTGTTTTAATATCAACTGATCTTTATTGAGAATTCAATATATGTGGTAGCTTTGGGGACCTAGGGTTTGATACTTAAATAGAAGTTTTTTCTAGGAGTGACATCTTCCCAAACTGGAGCACACACACATCACTCTATCATAAAAAACCTGTTCATTATTAATACCAGTAGGCCAGTAACTAGTTTAAATTTAGGATTCGAGAAGCATGGAAACTGGTCATCACCAGAAGTATCATAAAATTGAAATTCATCTATTCAATCAAAAACATTTATTAAGTACCTATCATGTGCCAGGCCCTGGCACTACAAATACAAACATGAGACATTCTTTGGCATTAAGGAGCATATCTGTTCATAGATTTAAATATTTAGGGCATATACAAAATAAATACATGTAACTTGGGTGGGTGCTAGAAAGGGGGGGTGCTAGCAACCAGGAATCAATCAAGCTGTCTGGAAGGGAGGAGGTGAGCTGAGCTTTGAAGGGACTGGTTCCAAAGAATCAGGTGGTTAGGAAGCCAGTCAGTTCAGGAGTGGGGGGTGCTCATATCCTGTACTGTAAATGGTTTTATTGAATCACATGTTCTTCATAAAACTGAAAATATTGATAAATATCTCAGCTGGGTTTGGGTGGAAAGCCATGGGATACTAGAAAGAGTGCCAAACTTGAGTTCAGAGGGCTCGGATTCAAATCTGAGCTCTCTCTTGAGGCAAGTCATTTACCTGCCTGGACCTGATTTTTATCTGAAAAATGAGGTTTGCATTAGATGAATCTATAAGTCTATGATAAATCAAATTCCCAAGTATTGTCATAGCTCAAAGTGTGATTAACTTTCTGGAACTATTTTATCATCTCAAACAGAAATAAATGTATGCCTAGATATGTTGAATAAAATGAAGGGTCAAAAAATAACTGTACCCAGTGGGGGAAATTTTGGTGTGAGCAAAGAAACCCAAACAAACCAGTTCTCAGTTGACTGCTTTTAAGTTAAATGGCACTTTGTTTAAATATGTTTTAGCTGTGCTATGCCTCATCTAGAGTACTCCAATGCACCCTGTTCTCCTAAAGTCCTTGCTTATAATCTCTTTGCCAGTTATTAATAACCTTGTAAAAGACTTATGTTTGTGTTTGTTTTTCTAATTTTCTGACTCTCACCCCATGTAATTGTTTCTCATCCTTCACCACAATTTATACTAACAATTGACTTCAAAAAAATATTTTTATATATTCACACATAAATTTCATATATACCTTTTACCTTTCTTCTCCCATCTGTCCATACTCATTTTCCTTACTTGTATTTATTACATTCATATTTTCCTGGTCTTTATCCATTTACTTTCATTGTCTCTCATATCTAGTCTAGTCACCTTTATTTTCACTTGACAAATCAATATTGTTCTCTTTTTTTAAAACAAATTCAGGACCTGCCTCCTTCAGGATGGCCAAAAAGTGTTACAAGTATACTATCCTTGACTTGTGTGTCTGTTTATTTTAGTACTCTGCTATAATTTATCTCATTAATTTGTTTAATGTTCTTGTTATTTAAATTGTTTTATACTCTTCACACTTTTTTCTTACATTTTACCTCTCCATTCCTGTTCTTTTAGTATAGCATGTTGAGCTAGTAAGAATTGACTATGTATTTGAACTTAGTAAATATTACGTGTACTTTTTTTTCCTTTTGGAGGCCTATATTAATTTCTTTCTTATTGTAGTCACTTTGTTTTTTTTAGCAAAGATTTTTCAGTGGTATATATAATATCAGTTCAGTTGGTTGAAAGCAAAAAATCAGTCAAAAAGTAGGGATTTTATGACACTTGTTTTGATTTTTTTCTTTAGAATTGATAATTGCCATTCTGTATGAAACTCAACACCTACTCTTTACGTAACTATTTAACTAGTGGACATAAAAATGAAATCTAAAACACATTTCCTGTTAGCTAAAAGAATTTCTGGTCTAATTAGGGATGCAGAGGTATAAATACGTAGAAAGTTAAATAAGACATTTGGAAAGTTACCCAACCAATGGTAATGAAAGAAATGTCACAAAGGTACCATAAGATTGATATGGAGACCAGTCAGTAGTAGCAAGGCAAACAGTGCTGTAAGTTCAGAAGAGAAAGATTCTTTGGGAAGCCTTCATGGCAAGGTAATGGGACTTCAGCTAAGTCATTTAGTTGTGATTGGAGGGAGGCCATATCATTCATTCAACAAATAGTTGTGTGCTTGCAAAGCATTGGAGGTGATACCCAAGCAGCAGCCCCTGCCCCATGGGCTTTTATAAATTGGAATAAATGGCATGAGCAAAGGCATTGGATCAGGAAAGCATGAGGCTTGCTGACAAGGCCAGAAGTATAACATTCTTTTCCTTTTCTTGTTTACTCAGTCCAAATTTAAATGGGCTTATTAATAAAACTTTTTTTCAGGTCAAGTTAAAATTAACCTAAGCAGTTCTGTTCAGTATAGTGAAGAAATATTTGATGTGTGTAGTGAAGCAAATAGCAGTGAATATTTTGTTTTAACACTTTTGAAGAGCAGAAAATAGAATCTTTTAGCTTTATTATCTTTGGGGTGGGGGAGAGAGTTGGCTCATTGTATTGCTAACATATCTTTAAGGTGACTGAAGTTCTGGTAATTCTAAAGGATGCATATTTGAAAGTGAATAGAATTTTTTACTTTAGAACTCTTCTTCCCCCCCCCCCATGCCATCACGCGATTTCTTAGGCTACATAAGAGTTGATTAAAGTAAGTGGGTAAAATTACCATTATTGATTACAAATTGGATTGTTGCAATAGTCATTACAATTAGTTTTTAGTGTGTCTCCAGAGAGGCGGGATCATTTTATGAATTTTAACTTGAGGGAAAAATAAAATATAAAATCTCCAGTGTAATATAGTATGACAAGCTTGGGGTTTAAAATCTGGGGAAGCAGAGTGGGGGTTTTTTGGTACTAAAATATGCTATTTATATAGATTGCTTTGTTTTGCTACTTTTTATTAAAACCAAAAATTGTAATTGTCTTTAAATGAGCAAAAAATAGGTATTTCAAAATGAGCAAAGATGTAGGTGCTTCTTCTATCTCTATTTCTATGTGGGAATGACACTCATATAAAAAGCCAAGCAGGTTTTTATTACTGTAATGAAGCTATACTTCCCCTTATTCTCTAAATTGGCCACTCACATTTGCCAGCTATTTTTGTAACACTTTTGTCTGTTTATTTTTCAGCTGATTAATCCAACTCAAATGAACTAAAAACACAGAAGATTTTTTTAAATGAAGTAATATAAAGATTGATCTTGTCCCACTCTACTCCCCTCCTTGCTTCTCTGCTCATCTAGCACCTGTCTGCTCTCACCCTTTCCACAGTATCACCATTGCTGGTGCAAGAGCCTTCTCTACAGCTCCTATCATCTGGATCAGCCTTCTTGTATCCATATTTCATCAACCATCTCTCTTCAATTCCCACCTTAGTCATTTTTCTCACTTGGGCTATTAATTTTGTTTTCTTTACAACTAAGTGCTTTTATTTATTCACCATACCGTATGTCTTATACTGCTTTCTGTTAATTTTTAATTTTCTGCTGTTTTGTACTTAATTTCATAAAGCATTTTTAAGAAGTTGTACTTTGAATAGCAATTTGAAGTACAATTCTACTTAATTTTTACATTCACTAAATTAATGTGATATGAAATAATCAGTCCTGAAGGCTGCTTAAGTTTTTTATCATGTATTCTTTTGTTGGTTCCATTTAGCAAATTAAATATTGCTTAACCCATGATAGCATTTTCAGGTTCTTTTGTATTCACAAGATGTTTTGGGTAGGCTTTGAGGGTTGGAGAAGGGTCTGGGGTAGAGGGTGCAAGCTGCCTCATTTCTGATTTATTTTGTATCCTGATAGAGTAGAAGGCTTTTAAGAGGTAGTTATTTCTTTTTTGTTTTTGATATAATATATGTTTGTTTTAAACTTAAAGAATTTATATTAAAGATGTCCTGTATGTCAGCATAACAGGAACAGGGTCAGATGGTAGGATAAGGGTAGATATTAAAATAAAAGGCAATCTGAATTTTTTCCAAAAAACTAAATATTTAGCACCCAGTATTGATGTATCCTAGATGCTGTTAGTCAGTGGAGTGGTATATGGGCTCAGAGAAGAAGAAAAAACTCTTAGGACTTGGGGGTGGGAAATCCAAATGTACTGGTATGCTTAATTTCTTTTTTTTACAGAGAATACACATTGGCAAGTTGAGAGGTATCAACCTGTGAAACCAGTATGCAGATTTGTATCTTCACTGTTACACATCTGCTAACATTTTAATATTTAATGTATCAATGAAGTTTTTTTTGTTTTGTTTGCGTAATCCAAGAGCTCACTGTTGTGCTTGTTGCCACAATAATACAAGTAAAGAATAAGTGCTTTAATCATTTGTTTAAATCATCTCTTGATCAAATTTAATCTCTTTCATTGCCCCTGATAGTTCTTAAACACTCTTTACTTCTTTCCCCATTCCCTATTCTTAAAACTCTGTATGCTACTATTAGTTTTTAAAGTTTCTTGATGTAGTTCTTTCTGGAATTAAAAGTCCAGTTTTGTTAGTCATTAGAATAATTTCCCCTTTATTGGAGAAAAACCTGCACTGAGAGTCTTAGAATGCTAGAACTAAGAAGAGATCTTAGAGATCATCTGGTCTGTCCCCTAAACCTATAAATGACCTTTGAAACAGTAGATGGCATTCTGAACTTAGTTCCTCATTATGTTAGGCTGAGCCATATTCTTTACCTTTTAGGTTTGTCATATATGGGGTATCTCAAAAGTCTTAATGCAGCTTTAAGCTTTTAAAGCTTAATGTGATAAGAAATAAAGTTAAAGTTTAATAGCTTAAAACTGCCCTAAGATTTTTGTGACAGCCTGTATATTGGTGACTTGGCATGAATGTTGCATGATATCGTCAGGAGACAGTTTGTAAGTGGTGAATTTTAGTGCATTTTATATTTACCTATTTCTGCTGTTAAAATGCAGTTTCTTTGATTGTAGACTTTTAGGATTAAGTGCCATTAGGATGTAAATGTTATATTTTAATTCAAAAATGGACTTCTAGATCTTTTGTAGAAACAAGGTTTTACTTACATTTTTAGAACTTTATATTTTTATTGAAGCCAGTATGCCAGATCCAACTGAAAACAACTAAATCTAGTAGAAAACAGTAAATTAAGGAAAATAGCATCTCTCCCTGTTGCAGAAATTAGTTGTTTTTGATTGTCTTTTTATTGCATGTTTGTACATTAAAGAAGAAATTTAGAACCCTGTAAACAGCATGAAGAGATGGATTTAGCGTACTGTTCACTTCAAATTTTTTTCAATGGGCATTTAATTAAAATTTTTTTCATAGTGTGGAAACTACGTTCTGCTTCACTTATATAGGAGCTTTTTGTTTTGTTAACTTTTCTAAATTGTCAACTTTGCTTGGAAAACTGTGTGGAAAAGCCAGAAAAAGTCCGCATGTGTTCCATTTATTCCTTGGCAGTCTTGGGAACTTAGTGACTGGGGGGGCAGGTCACAGTTTGCTCCATCACTGAAAACAGATTGCATGCCAAAAAGATGCAGTGATAAAAATTAATACTTTTTTTGGGGGGTGGGGAGGAAGGTTTGTTTTATTTGTATTTTTAAAATAGCACATTTCCAAATCAAAATATGCATTCAGAGTTACTTTTCTTTCTTTCTAGGTAGTTGGTAAGAAAGGAGAAAGCCATTAAGATGCAGAAGACACTGGAAAGACCTTATTGCAATCAAAATGGATCTTCACTTTATCTACGGCTCCTGGATAATTGCTTGACCCTAGCCAGAGACTGTCAATGTTTCCTTTAATGCCATTACCAATAAATCATTGCTTTTGTTCAGATGGTTTCACTAGTGTTTCTATTGTAATCTTGATACATGTATTTGTAAATAAAAGTCATTACTTTTGCCAAATTTAATTTTTGTCATTTTAAGTATGTAAGAATTTTTACTTTCCATTAGTTTTGAAATTTTCTGGCTTCTGATTTTAGGAGACTTAATATATCCAGTGTTATACTGGCAGACAGTTGACTTTCTAAAGTGGAGAAACTGTCATAATTAAGGGTTATCTGTTTTTGAGAAAGTACCGGTTTAATACAATAAAAATTTGAAATGCAAGGGACTGGTAAGAATGGATTTTGAAGTGCCCATGTTTGTATTATGTAATATTTTTATTAAAGAACAGTTGGTTATCTAGGGAAATAGGAATTTTACATGATCTTTTGAATAGACTTAAGATTCAACTATCTACAAATGTTACCTGCAAACTATTAGATAACAGGACTGAAAATTCCTGGGTCTAATCATTTACCACACCAAGATTTTTATGCCTTCTGAATCATTTGTGAGTCACCATTTCATTTGTTGTGGCTATATGGACGTTAATCATTAGGTAAAAATATAGTACTTGAAATTAAAAGTCTTTTAGTGTCATTAAATAAAGTTATTTCTATTATTTCCTTCATTTAACAAATATTCGTTGTGTTCACTGCCTAAATACACAATACGGATATAGAAATGATGGTTCAGGGGTAAAATACCAAAGGAAGGAAGAGTATGCCTGGAATAGTGAAATATGTATATCCACTTAAAGGATGCTTCAAAAACAATTTGGAGAACTTGGGCAGGTTATCTCTGAGGAACCAAAGTTTGATGTCATCTTGAGCTGTAATCTTAAAGCATTGGTAAATTTACTTTAAAAATATCCCTGAGTATTTTTAAAATTGAATGACTATATAAGAATACACATGACACATGTAGTTGTATAGTTAAAATAATTGAGTAATATCAATCTGGTTTTTGGGGATATGTGTCTAGGAACAGAGTAGAGATTCTGTTTTGTATAGAAATAGGTTTAACTTTGGCTTTGGGAGATTAATATGTTTAAATATATAGCTTTCTGGGTGTAAGTCGTGCAGAAAGCCTAACATTTATTTCATGAAACACATGTACCAGTAGAAATTTCTCATTTTTATGTACTGTTGCACATTAAATGGACTATAGTGATGCCTTTATTTCTTATGTACTTCTTAGCTATGTTGCCTTGGGTGAAGTAGAGGCAGAGAGCCAAGAGATAAAAGGCATATAAGATTATATGTAGAGAATCTCCAATGAATCACTTCTGAAGTTTAGGACAAGGTGAATATTAAGAGCTACTTCTGTTACAGTTCTGTACACAACTACCTTTTTGGGCGATTGTTAAAGTGCCTCATCTTACATATTGCTGACCTCATACTATTTATACTTGACTATTTGATAACCCAGTGATAGTGATTTTTCATATTTGTAAAGGATTGGACATCAGACCTATATTGTTTATGTAACTTTTCTATAACTTAATTGGTTACAATATACAAATCTTCCATAATACAAATTGTAAATAGTTTTAAATGAATGTTTATAGGTAACTGTAAAATGTTTCACTTAATGAGGAGTTTTAATACTACGAATAAACATGTCTTCTTGACATAACTTAAAGTATCAAGCTGAAATCCTGATGTTTTCTCATACTAAGAGAGTAAAATCTAAAGGACATTTGGAACTGCCTATAGAAATAAAAACTGCCTTGGGAAAATACAGCTATAATCATTTTAACTAAAGCTCATTTGAACAACTTGCCCATTAAATGGAAAATTCAAAGTTAGGCGTAGAACTAAATTTTTAGTTAGGAATAGTGAAACCTCTAGCATTTGGGAAAACTTGATATTCTTTCATTAGGTTTTGATGTTATGGCTCAATAAATTGGTTTTTTACATTTGATTCATCTTTTCTAATTTAAAATAAATTCTGTCTGGGTTCTGACTGACAACCTACACTTCTCCCAGGTGACATATGTCTTGTCTTGGGTCCTTAGTCTGAAGAGTATATCACTTCTCAGTAAGAGTATGCTGTGTAACGTACACAGTCACAATGTAAGTAACTGTGCCTACCAAGTGCACTGATTAGTTCCTGCCTTTGTGGAACTTAAGACTGCACTTTCATTACTGCTACCATAAACCTGATACTAGAACTTGAACGTTGATAACATGTGGACAGGAATGTTATATAGTTGTCACTTGTCCATTGATAATATGAGCTAAACATTGAAAATGAGTTATTTAAAACTTGAATATTCCTGTGTTATCTTTAAAGTGGAAAAAAATGCATTTCTACATGCTGTTTGGTGTTGAGAACAGGGAGCTGGGCTAGGTTTCTGATGTAATCCTCTGATCCCTAATGATCACATTTGAAGAATATTTAAAGAGGTTTTATTGCTGTCTAAGTTGCAGTCAATGGATAATTAAAATTTATATGACATCTGCCTTGGCAGTTCCTTTTGGAGAGAACATTTTACCTATTAGAACTATCCATTTATTAAATTATATAGTAGAAACAGCAAAATTTGTTAGGAAATCTCACTCACTGGTACCGAGGAAAAACCTTGAAGGAATAAGAAATTTTTTTTAACTGAAGTTTACAATTATGAGATGAAAAGTTAATATTGCATGTAGAATTATTTGTCATCAGAGATTGAAGAGCAGTTTCCCCAAACTTTTTCTGTCTGCTGTGTGTGTAGGAACCACTTATAATGTAATAGCTGAGTTATACCATAAGTATTCAATACCTACTTCCCCGGACTACAGAGGTGCTGGGAAAATTGTGTTGAGGACAAGATGATTTCTAATTGAAATTCCATGATTCAAAGTCATTTGTATTTGTAAATCAAATGGAAATCCCCACCACTTTGAAGGGACTGTGAGGATGGGACAAGCAAGGGAACCAGGATAAACGTGTGTGCCCTTCAGAAGGGTGGCTTCAGAAGGGTATACATAGAATGAGACACTTCCTTCTCTGAGGGGCGAAAATAGTAATTGACACTAACATAACATTTTCAGGTTTGCAATATTTTACCTATATTATCTCACTTGAGATAAGACATCACAAATATCTAATACAATATGAAAATACATTAAGGGAAGTACAATTCTGTTAATTCAGAAAAGGGAAAGAAAGCCTAGTTTCTAATCCCAGCTTTGTTAGTGATTAGTTGTGTGAGCTCGGCCTATCTACAATAGGTGCTTCCACTTTTTCTCTTCTCACTTTGTTCTTAACCTCTAATAATCCAGCTTCTGACCTAATTATTCCACTGAAACTGCTCTTTCCAAAGTTATCAATGATTTCTTAAATGCCAAATCCAATGTCCTTTTTTCTATCCTCATCCTCTTTGACCGCTCTGCAACTTTTAACACAGTTGATCACCATCTTCTCCTTGATACCCTCTTTCTTGTTTGTTGGGACACCACTCTCTCCTAGTTCTCCTTCTTCCTGTTAGATCCTCCTCCATCTACTTTGCTGGATCTCATCCATATCAAACCATCTAACTGAAAGTATCTAACAGGTTTCTCTTCTGAGCCCTTGTTACTTCTCCCTTTATACTCCTTTTATATCACTTGGCCAACCCTTCAGCTCCCATGGATTTAATGAACATCTCTATGCTAATGATTCTCAAATCTACCTCTCCTTTCCCAACCTCTCTGCTGACCTCCAATCTCACATCTCCAATTGCCTTTCAGACATCATAAACTCAACACATCCTAAAATGAACTCATTATCATTTAAACTCTCCCTCTTTTCCTAACTTCCCTATTACTGTCCAGGGCAACACCAACCTCTTAGTCCCCCAGGCTCACATTTTAGGTGTCATCCTTGATTCCTTAGTATCCCTCTGAATGATAAATCATCATATATACATATATATTCCTCCAGGCCCTGCACATCCTCTGCATGAACCTTTGGGCTCTCCTGCTTGGAGATTTGATAAGTCTTGAGCAAAGAATGACAAACCTCTGGATGCTCCTACTTGGAGATGTGATAAGCCTTGATAAAGGATAATAGACATTCTTGAGGTTGAACATTTGGAGAAACTGCCATTCTGGGGGCCTAGCCAGCTCCTACAAATAACATCTCACAAGACCCCATTGTGAGGGTTGGCTCCCCTCCCAACGGGAACATCCGGGGTAGTTGACAGCGAGCTTTCTTCAAGGCCCTATTTAAGTCTCCACGTGGGTGAGTCACATTGGAATCTCACCCATGGAGAGGACGCTCTGCCTGGGACCCTCCCATTTGCGACCCTGATAAGCTGTACCCTGAGATTCCCCAGCTTGAAAACTCAGGTGTCAGAGTTCCCCCTAATGGTGATGTATTCTGTTGTCTATCTGTGTCTTTGTTGCTTTTTCTGTGTTAGTTGTATTATTAGGAATTGTTAGTAATTGTTGTTGTAAATCCAATATAATATATCCTCTGTCTTTTAATAAAAAGCATTATTCCGTTGGAAGTATGTCTTATTGCAGGTGCGAATGTGAACCTAACTAAGCTTAATTGCACACCCTCACCCCCCTATCAAATTTGTTGCCAAAGCTTGTTGATGTCATCTGTACTTGAGCAAAATTAAGTAAGGCCAAGATTTGTACCACCCTAAGTGGAAACAATCCTTTGCCAACTCACCCACTCCATCAATCAGTCAGCCAATAAACATTTATTAAGCACTTAAAATGTGCTACACACTGTGCTAAGTGCTGGGGATACAAAAGCTCCTCAAGGAACTTACAGTTTTTTTTTCTGTTTTTTTCCCTTTTTTTTTTTTTGGCAAGGCAATTGGGGTTGAGTGACTTGCCCAAGGTCACACAGCTAGTACGTGTGTCAAGTGTCTGAGACTGGATTTGAACTCAGGTCCTACTAGGAACTTACAGTTTTAAGGTGGCAGAAGACAACACACAAAAGAAAGCTGAAAAACTGAAAGGTGGGGTGATGTGAGGAAGAGGGGAGGTAATGTACCTGACCAAGGGACATTGATGGAAACATCAGAGAATTCTCAAAGTAGTGCAATCGGGTGAGAAATGAGATATTCTGAGCTGAGCTCCTTCCTTAAGTGGAGGTTTTAGAATTCATGGCTTCACCTTCCAATAAGAGAGACAGATGGGAGTGATGAGGTGGAATACCAAGGCTGTTGGGATCAAATGCATAAAAAAGTCCTAGAAGAAAACTGAATTATTTGTTTCTGACTCACATGGACTGAGATTTTGAGATCTCATTTTTGGAGACCATATGTTAATCACTGATGAAAATTAGTTAATTAATGAAAATTTCATGCATGCTCACAAACACAATACACATAAAAAGCAGTCTATTCAATGTATGGCACAATGGCAATAAGTGTTATTATTTTTTAAAAGCTGAATTTGGATGTTCCTTTCAATACCACTATATTATCAGTTATCTTAGCTTTTCAGTTTTATGAAATTATAGGACAGAAGATATAGCACAGAACTTATTCTGCTGGACTTTTCTCCTTCCCAAGTGTTACTATCCACAGTTCCCTGTTGGAGATATCTCAGTTGCTTTTTGGTGAAGATCTTTATTCATACTATTGGGTTTCACAACTCTGCTGCAACTTGTCTTTAATTTTCCAGCTATCTTCAGGCTCGCTTAACATCACATCCACCATCTACTGGGGATGTTGTATTTAGTAAACTTTTCCCTCACTACTCTTTTAGACTCTCCTGGGATTTTTAGCTGAGCTGCTATCTTCAGGGCCATCTGCTACTCTGTTCTCCAACTATTCCTGGAAGTAACATGATTATCTACAAAAGAGAAAATGTTTCACTATAGAGAAGGCTGCATCTGTGGTTGGTCAGCCCTCTCAACCAGTGGCTAAGAAACTTTTCCCCTTGGCTGTGCTGCATGAAAAGAAAACCAAGGCTGAGGCTAAGATCAAGTCAGCTATTTGAATTGTTTTTAGAACTATTATGTTTAATTCTTTTCTGAACTCTTCTGTTAACTACCATTTTCCCCCCTATTGACTCCCTTGAGTCTCTTAGCTTAATGGTCACCTAGTATGATCGAAAACCCATTTTAATACTTGGATTTTATCATTATCTCCCTGGATAGGCCAATCTGCTCTGGACTTTGCTTTCTTAAATGGAAAAAGAACTGAAAGATTACTGCTTTAGCTTCCCCCTATCATTCTCCTCTGTTATATGCAAGAAGCATATGTGCTAGCTTGAGAAGGCTGAAAATGCTGGTGACATCTGTCTAAACATCTCCCACTCCACATAATATAAGGCAGAGAGTGATAGGACAAAGGAGGTATCCAGACAAAATCCTCCCACAATATTTGAGGTAGGAAAATCAGTCAACTATCATTCATTAAGCATCTAATATATGCCTGACACTCTGCTAAGTGCTTGGGATGCAAATAAAGGCAAAAAACCCAAATAAACCCCCAAACCAAAAAACAGTCCCTGCTTTCAAGGAGCTCAAAGTCTAATGGGGAAGACAATGGGCAAACAATTATGTACAAATGAGATATGTATGTATGTATGTATGTATGTATATGTATATATGTAATAGATGCATATATTATTGTGTTGTTGTTGTGTTTGTCTTTTGTTCTCGAAGAGGTCCATGCCCTCAGGGAAATGATGACATGGCTTGCAGTTGACTTTGATTTGACTGAGGGAGGGCTGTTCAAGGTCACCAGCCTCACTTTCTCCTCCAGAGCCATCTGGGTCCAGTGGCCTGATATTCACCAGGACAACTGGGGATGGCCCAGGATGCATTGGGAGACCCTGGCCCTTTCAGGCTGAGGTCTTTACAGGTTCTCACTTTGAGTCAGGTAATGCACATTCAGTGAATAGCCCTCTTTAAGAAGTTAATCAAGATTGGCTCTTTTAATCAAAACTCAAAAAAAAAAAATCAAACTGGGAGGGGAAGACCCTAGGGTTCCTGGCCAAAAGAGAAACAGTTACATCTAGGAAGGTAGACTGGAGCCAAATTGTGGAGGGCACTAAATGTCAAACAGAGGAGTTTATATTTAATTTTAAAAGTGGGGTTAGAGCCTCTAGAGCTTCTTGAGCATGGATTAGAGTTAAAGTGGTGAGAACATGTCATTTCTATTTTCATAAAAACATGTATGTCCCCTCCTTTTCACTGACACAGGGTGTTACCTCACTCTAAGTGAGTACCTGAAAAGGCCTTAGCCTAAAAGGGCCAGAGTCTTCCATTGCATCCTGGGTCATCTCCAGTTATCCTGATGAATATCTGGTCATTAGATCCAGATGGCTCTGGAGGATAAAGTGAGGCTGGTGACCCTTCCTCACTCAAATCAAAGTCAACTACAAGTCACACCATCATTTCTCTGATGCCATGGTCCTCTTTGAAAACAAAGGACAAATACAACAACAACAATTTACATCACTCTGTACTAGGAGAGCCGGGACCCATTGTCCAATCTATGAGCTCCAGAGTAAATTGGGCATTTATTATACACATAGGATAAATGGAGGGTGGGGGAGATAATCTCAAAGAGACTGCATTAAGATTAAGGAGAACTCAGAAAGGCGTCTTGCAGAAGATAGAACATTATCTGAGACTTGAAGGAAGACAGAGAAGCTAGGAGGCAAAAATGAGGAGGGAGAGAATTCCAGATGGGTGAAAACCACTCAATCCAAAGACTGACCATTGTATTCCAGGAACAACAAGTGGGCCAATGTTACTGGATCTCAGAGTGCACAGAGGAGAGTAAGACGTGAGAAGACTGAAAAGATAGGAAGGGACCAGTTTATGGAAATAATAGGGAGCCATTGGAGTTTACTGAACAGAAGGTGTGACGTAGAGCTACACTTTAAGAAGATCAATTTGACAGCTGAGCGTAAAATGGATTGGAGTGGAGAGAGAACTGTATATAAGGAGAGCCCAGAGTGTCAGAGCAGCAGAATTGAGAAGCATAATTGAGGAACAGACACCAAGAAGACATTGAAGCAGCAAACATCAAGAGGGCATTGAGAGAGCCAGTGTGGAGAGAGACAGCAGAGCAGAGAGTACAGATAACAGAGTTGTGGAGATCAAAGAGCTGAGAATGTACAGCATCGAGAGAACTGAGAATCCAGAGAATCCAGGAGACTACAAGGACTCTGAGAACTGCAAGGGCTTTCAGAACTGTGGGAGAGGACACAGGCAAGCAGACAGTTAGGATTCATGAGTGACTGTTTGTGGGAAGGCCCTAGCAGGGGGGGGAAGGTTACAGAATGACTTGGTTCCTATAATACTGTGTTATAATTTCCTTGTTGCTATACTGAGGTGGGCTTACTGGTTTTGGAATATAAATTACTGATATATTGAATTGGGGTTATTGGTCTTAGGATTGGATCCTCTGGAGTCTAAATAAATGTTATACTTCCTCTGCCTTCTACCTAGAGAGTTTTTCATACTCCGTGATTCCGATCCACACATGTTCATGGTCACCCTTGAGGTCATGAATCTTGCCCTACTGATACGTTGTGGTTGTCTGGAACCAAACTCAAAATATCTTCAAGGTATGTCTTGAGGTAATAAGGGCACCAAGGTGGTTATAGTATCATTGGATTGAGGAGCCATATATGAGAGGTGTGAGAATGGTAGGAAAAAAACAATGATTGGATATGGTGGGGGGGGGGCGGGAGGAGAGATAAAGTAAGGAGTCAAGGATAACATTTAGGTTGTGAGCCTAGGTGACTGGGAAGATTTGTTGTTTGTTGTTGTTTTATTGTTTTTCCTTCATTTTCAAAGAGGACCAATGACATCACAGGGTCATATCTTGACCTGTGTGTGAGTTGGATTTAAGTGAGACTGGGAAGATAGTAGCACTCTCAATAGTAATCGGGAAGTTAAGAGGAAGAGAGGGTTTTGGGGAAAAGATGATGAGTTGACTTTTGGACATGTTGAGTTTCAGATGTCTATGTGACATCCAGTTTGAGGAGGCTAAAAAGCAATGGAGATATGAGACTGGATATTGGGAGAGATTAGGAGTGGACAAGCAGATGTGAGAGTCATCTGCACGAGGATGATAACTGACATTGTCGGAACTGGTAAACTCTTCAAGTTAAATAGTATACAGGGAGAAGAGAAGAGGGCACAGGATAGAGCCCTGGGGGACCCCCATTGTTAGCAGGTGTGACATAGATGAAGATCCAGCAAAATATTGGAGAAGGAGAGGTCAGATAGTTAGGAGGATAACCAGAAAAGAGTGGTGTCCTGAAAACCAGACAAATTGGCAAAAATGAAACGAGATATTGGAAGCCATATGAGAAAAAGATACACTGATGCATTGTTGATGGAGCTGTGTGAATTTCCAAATGTTCTGAATTTCAATTTGGTATTCTGTAATAAAAATAAACTAAATTATCCATACTCTTTGGTCCTCAACTTACACTACTTGGGCATATACCCTGATGAAGTCAAAAGTAGAAACAAAAGTCCAATATATACCAAAATATTCTCAACAGCGTCCTTAGTGGTAAATAAAGAACTGGAAACTAGGCAGGAGCCAATCTATCAGGGAATGCCTAAAAACATATAATGTATGAATATAACAGAACAGTATTGTCTAATAAGAAATGATGAGTTTGAAGAATTCTGAGAAACGTGGGAAGATTTGCATAAGAGATGCAGAATGAAATAAACAAAGAGAAAAATATACATAATGACTGAAATAATGTAAATGAAAAGATCATTAAAAGAATTCTGAACTTTAAGTAACGGAAGAACTAATTGAAATCCAAGTGAAGAAAAAATGGTCCATATCTTTTCCCTTATACCAGAGAGGTGGGGGATTACTAGTACAGAATACTGTATACATTTTCATGTGTATCATGCGGTTTTGTTTATTTTTCTTTGTCTCCAAGGAGGATTCAATCTGGAGGGTGGGATGAGAGTAGGAAATGACTGTAAGGTAAAGACAAAAGACATTCATCAATTTTGTGTGTGTGCGTGTGTGTGTGTGTGTGTGTGTGTGTGTGTGTGTGTGTGTATTTAACTATGAAGGAGACCTGACTGTCTTCTTGAGCAGTGGAAAAGGAGCCACTAGACAGGGAAAGATTGCAGACGGGAGATGGAGGGGATGACTGATGGGAGCTTTTGAAGGAGATCATAGGATCATAGATTTAGAGCTCGGAAGAGACCTCAGAGAGAGGTCTAGATCAACTAGATCATCTAGATCAACTTCCTCCTTTTTTTTTTCAAACACATGAAAAAACTAAAGCCAAGAGTGGTTAGCGACTTTCCCAGGGTCCCATAAAGGGCAGAGCCAGGATTTAAATGTAGGCGTTTTGACTTTTAAGACAGAACTATTTCACCACAGGATCAACGCATAAGTAAAGGCACAGGAGGAAAACATGAGTAAAGAGGCAGGGAAGAAGGAAAGGAAAGGAACAAGCATTTTAAAAGTACCCACTATGTGCCAGGCACCTTGCTAAGTGCTTTACAAGTATTACCCCATTTGACCCTGACAACAACCTTGGGAGGTGCCTTTATTATCTCCATTTTACATTTGAGTAAACTGAGTTAAGGCAGCTAGAAGTTAGGTGACTTGCCCAGGGTCACACAGCTTGTAAGTGAGGCAGGATTTAAACTCAGATCTTACTGACTTCAGGCCCAGAATCCTACCCACTGGGCCACCTAACTGCCCCTAAAGTTTGAAGTATGCCCACATTCCTCTAGTGTAGGGTCCCGTAGTCCTTACCTGCTCCTCCGGTATGCTCTTGGTCAGGGACCAGTCTGGCCCAGGCTCCCTGGGGTCACAAATCAGGGCCTCAGTGTTAAGCCAGCCTTGCTGTTGGTCTCACTCTGACTTATCACTTTTTTTTAAAGTAACTGGACTCATTCCATTCTAAGTTACCACTTTGAAATTGAAGTTCCTTTACCTAAGACCCTTTACATTAGTTCCCTGTTCCATAACAATTCCTCCAGGCCGAGTCCTGCCTTGATGGCCCTTGTCTTTCTGTCTTTCCTCTGAATCATGTGAATGGGTCCTAGCAATATGTTGCCACATCTCCCTTATTCAACCACCTGCCTCCCTAGACCTGTGCTCGAGGCCCGCTGCCGGGATCCCTTTTCTTGGTTCTGGCCGCCTTAGATACCCACTTGTGGCCCTTGCTGGGCTTCCTTTATGTTGTCCCCTTGCTTGTGTGTCTGCTTCATATTGCCTATTGTTAATTTCTGGCCCTGTTCTGATAGCTCTGTCAGAAATCTCTAACCCATCCCCCTGAGCCATCTCTTGTGCCACCTGCCATGGCCTGGGTCTTGGTGCTGATAGACAAAGGGCTCAAACCTATCAAAATTCTTAGCTGTCCTACCACACAAACTCTTCAACTACTACTACCACTGAATCCACTAATATCCTCCCATTATATAAAGGCATATGTTCACACCTCCCACTCTCATTCAGGTAAGACTTTTAAAAATATCTTTTTAAAGATTTGTTTTTGTTCTTCCTCCACATTCATCTTGTCCTTAGGTCTGCAGACAGATTCTCTTTGGTTCCAGCAAAATACAACCAACTGTTGGGTCTGGGCTAGTATCCATTAATGCTAATTTTCACGACTATATTTTTGCTTACCAAGGTATCAATTCGTACTGTAGGTCAACCCTTTTAAAAATGAACTTTTACTTCTTGGGTGTTCCTATCCTTATGAAGCAAGACAAAAACCGAGGTGACTTTCTCCATCCTTCCAAGGAGTCCCTTAGATAACCACTGTCACAGTTCTGATTTTAACGATGCCTTTCAGTGAGAATTGGAGTCTGCCAACTCAAGCCAGAAATGGCCTCAAAGGCCTCAAAGTCCCTGCTGATTCACTGCTGACTCGGGTAAGAAAGCTATCATCTGATTCACCAGGGCTACTTCCTGTTACCCCTTGGAGCCCTGACAAGAAATGACCTTGTTCAGCCCTGCTTAGCTTTTGAGATTTAATGGGCTTACAGCAACACATGGGAAGGAGATTAAGTCTATTTTTAAAACATATAAAAATGCAACCCTTCCCAAGGCCCCTGCAGTGACTACGTGGAACAATACAAATATACATACAAATGCAATGTATATGTAATTGTGTCTAATTAACTTCATCTATAACTGTAGAGCTATGTGTGAAGTCTTTAAGACTTGTCAGTTTCTCTGCCTGTGAAATTTATCTGTTTCTAATTGTGAATAGCAATACATTCAAGGTTGTCCATAAATGGTGCAAGTTTCTCAGAGACCTCAGTCAGAACTTAAAATAATCATAGGATCTTGGAATCTCAGAGTTGGAAGGAGACCTCAGAAGTTGTCTTTTTTAACATGACTCTCAACAGAAAGATACCTCAGATGGAAGAGCTTCAGAGAGGAGCCCCCAGGACCTACTGAGGCACCTCATTTCCCTTTCTCACATCCCTAATTGTGGGGAAGTTTTTCTTCCTGTCCAACTCAAATCTGCCTTTGTGAAGCTCCCCTTGTTCTTATTTTTAGCCTCTGGAGCCAAGTTAGACTAGTTTTAGCCCCTCTTCTGCATGATAGTCTTTTATATATGTGAGAGCAGTTCTTCTCCCTCCCTCCCTCCTCGAGTCTTCTCCAGGGTAAACCCACCCTGGCCCTTCAATTAAATTCTCGTATCAGGGAGTTCCATCCCCTCACTATCCTAAGTGTCTTCTTCTAGATTTTACTCCATTTATGGATTATAAAGGACATTTAAAAAATGTGGCACCCAGAACTGAACATGGTGCTACAGATTAAGTTGGATCAGGTCAGAGAACAGTAAACTATTACCTTCCCATCTTTTGGATACCATGCTTCTCTTAATACAGCCTAACCTTTTATTGCCTTCCTTTGTTGCCACATCATGCCGTTGATTCATATTGATCTTTCAGCCCAATAAAACTTCCAGGTCCATTGTCCACAAAGCTATATGGGATTGTTTAGCCACGTCATACTTGTGCTGTTGACTGTTTGACCTTTATAACAGTGCAAGTGTCTAGTTTTCCCTTTTAAAATTCTATGCAAGATTTTTGCTGTTCAATATTTTCAGAAAGAATGGTTAGCCATTACTGCTTGTCTTAAGTGGCCAGGGGGGAAGGGAGGGCTTTATTTTTTGGCATATAGGGAGAAATTTAGTCTGATTTGTTTAAACATAAAGAGAGATGCAGCAAAAGCCAATAAAACAGATCTCAATCACATCATAACTTAATTTTTAAAAAATGCACTATTTAAAATAGGAATCATTAAATAGAAATGAATTTTCTTCAGGGGTAGACAGATAACTTTAACTTTTCCAAACTTCACCACTAGATGTCATGAGGCACCCAGTTAAATAAATTTGTAGTCCTACTGAGTACTATACTTTGGAGAATTCTTTCCAAATTCTTCATAGATTTGGAGATTAAGTTGGAAGGGGCCAGGAGAAGAGAGAAAGGAGAGAGAGTTTGACTTTGGCTTTGTCACATTTCGTCAGAATATTTATTATGTATTAATTTTAAGTAAACTTTAAAAATACTACTAGGCAATATGACAAGCTATGCTTGTATGATTGAAGAACACCAAAATATCATAATATTTGATATAAATCTATACAAGGAATTTCAGCATGACAATTATAGTCAAGATGAACCCTCCCCCCACCCATATTTATGGCAGCATGCCATTAAATCTGAAAAGTTTACTATTGGGAAAAATTAAGATCTCACTTGAGTTAGGGATTTAATTTGGACTTAAAGTTACCCTGACATCAGAGAGTTTTTGTCCATATGACAGGGTCAATAAGAGGAACAGAATGAGTAAGGAGTCAGTGGAATATCTTGAAGACCAGATGGTGAGAATTTGGATTTCAATTTTGAGATCCATGAATAAAAAGAAGGCAGATTTCAACTAAAAAAAAAAGAACTTTCTAATATTTTGGGTTGCCTCAAAAGTAGGTAGTCTCAGTTGGTAGTGAACTCCCTATCACTGAAAGTATTCAAATAGAATAATAATTGTAGCTTACATTTACATAATGCTTAAGGTTTGCAAAGCCCTTTACATTTATTATCTCATTTGATTCTTACAACATCATGAAATAGGCACTACTGGAGCAGTGCATAGAGCCCCAGGGCCTGGAGTCAAGAGGACTTATCTTCCTGAGTTCATATCTGGCCTCAGAAACTTACTAGCTGTGTGTCACTGACTTCTGTTTGCCTCAGCTTTCTCAGTCTGTAAAATGAGCTGGAGAAGGAAATAGAAACCAGTATCTTTGCCAAGAAAGAAAACCTCAAATGGAGTCATGAAGAGTCAACATGACTGAACAACAAAAATTTTACAGACAAGGACACTGAGACTCAGTGTCCTACAGCTGTTAAGTGTCTGAGGCAAAATTTGAAATCATGTCTTCCTGAGTCAAAGTTAAGGACTCTATCCACTGTTTTGCCTCCTAGGCCACTAATAGAAGTTAGATACCATTGGTCAAGTGGGTCATTGCAGAGATTTAGGCAGTATGTGACAATTGCTGTGATCTCTGAAGTTCCATGGTAAGTTTTTATTAGTCCACTTGTGATTGTTAATGTCATTCAATATCCAGGAAAGGTTCAAAAGCAGAATTATGATAATTTCTCTGGATAAACACACATTAAGCCAAATGCCATACTTAACCAAGGAGGAGCGACATTCATGTAATCACTACAGGAAAGCGGTGGGAGTGGTGATTGACATGTACACACACTAGGCAAAATTACGAAGTAGTCATAGCTAGTGGCTGATGTTCCTAATCTCCCTTTCCACCCTTCCCACTGCCTTCTCTTCCTTCATCCCACTACCATGCTGCCAGAGCCCTCTTTCACATTTAGATATAAATGACTGTTCCTGGTACTATATATGAAAGCCATAATTAAACTAAAGGGATAAAGCTCTGACCAAAATTTCAGGCACTGGGAAGTGAGAAAGAATTAGACTGTCAGATTTTCCTTAGTGACCCCGACAACTGCCCGCTCTGGCCATGAGCATGACTGACCCTGTATGCATAGCATTTCTGCTTGAATGATTATGAAAAGGGGATATATTCCCAATCTCTTAATAACTTAAAGAGGAATTATCTGTAAGGAACTATTAGATATTACTAAATTTACACTCCTCGAGTAAGATAGGACTTTATTGTAGCACATCATTATTATGTAGATTTGGATGTATTGTGTATCAAATAATGTCTGTGGAACATTATCACATATAGTAAAAAACTGAGATAATATGACTAGTTTTTAAGTCTGTTCATTCACAGGAATATAAAAGAACAGCACTATAAATAGAAATTTTTCAACCTGGGGCCAGTGAGTCAGGATTCACTTGGGACATAACCTGACCGGAAGTCCCATCATGGGACACTAAAATATCCTTAGGCTGCTAGAGAACTAGCCACTTCTGGAAGGCAGCATAGCTAAGAGAAGGGCTGAAACCAGGGGTGTAGCCACTAGGGGGAAGAAGCGTACCTTGGGACACCTTGAGGTTCCTGGGCTGACAAACAGGAGAAAATCGGCTATAGTATAAAGTTGCCCTGTTGCCCGTAGAGTCTGGGTGGGTAGGAGGAAAGCTGTTAGAACTCTAAATTTTCTGCCTTGGGACAGTGGTCTGATGACCCCACCCAACCCAGTTATCACTGTAAAGGGATATTGAATTGTCACAGATTTTGCATATTTCCATACTCAGGCTATTCTTTGATGTTTAGGACAAGAAATAAAATACTTTGTGTTTCATTATCCCACAGGCAAAGCGCCTACCTCACCAGGGCAGGTGCTTGAAATTTTTATTTATTCAGATCTAAATCTTCCTTGGGACCCGCGAAATGCATTTGGGTGATACCCTGTGAAGGGTAGGGGTAAGAGTCTGTGGCCATCAGCTAACTGGTTCCTAATGGGATCAGACTCTTGATCTTGACCTCATGAGGTCATTGGGACAGTGGTTAAAACATTGCGTTTAAGTGCTTTAGATACGAATAATTCCACTAAGTAATTGTGGAAGAGTTAATATTTAAGTGATAAAGAATGTTGTTGTCTGGATGAGAGAAGCTACCTGGCTATTTTATTTCAAAGATGTTACCATGCCAATGGAGACTTGTCAGCCTAACCGGTGCACCGTGTCCAGCACCCACCTAGCTTTGAGGTAATAGTGGTGTAATTTCACAATGTGTTGGAACAGCTGCCCTGCCTTTACATCCTGAAGAACCCTTGATGCTGTCATGTGGCCTACTTTTATAACTCTTGGGCCTTGCCATCTGTACTACTGCTGAATACTCAGGACCTCCAGGCCTTGCTAACTACCCTGCTGCTGAAATTTCTTTCATGTGTCATCTCTCCTAATTCAGCTGCGAGCTCCTTAAGAGCAAGGATTATCTTGCTTTTACTCTTTTAAAAATTGACCCAATACTTAGCACAGTGCTTGGTGCATAGTAAGCACTTAATAAATGATTTTTCATTCATTCCTTCATACAAACACAGATGCAACAATGTACAGCAGATATTGTACATTTGATCTAAGAATCAGATTCTAAAAATGGGTTCTCTTTTGACTCTGTGACTAATTTATTGTGTGACTTCACACAAGTCACCTAATTTTTCCTTCCATTCACTGGATATCCTGACTGACCTAACTCATAGGGGTATTTCTAGGATACAATTACCTGAGATGTCAAAATATTTGAAAAACTGTGTTAAGGGGACTATGCACATTCAATTTGCTTCAATTAAACATTTATTGCACACCTAACACAAACAAGGTATTATTAAGGATGGAGATGATATTCCATTGGTCTAAGATTCATGCCAAGCTCAGTTATTCTCTAACATTTTAGTCTTGTACTGTTAAAAAAAGGGAACCATCCCACCCAACCAAGAGCTTTGGTTTATGTGGATTATATCTATTAATATTTACCATATTAGAAATTAAAACACCTTAGTATTATTATGAAAGTACTTTTGACCTTCTGGACCCCCTGAAAGGAACCCCCAGGTATCCTCAGATCACCCTGTAAGAACTGTTGCTCTAGCTGAAGAAATCTAGGATAGAAAAAAAGTTTTGGAGGCTTAAGAGAAAGCTCAGATAAAAAGGGAACTGAAAGGGAGGGAAGAGCTTGTTTATCTCAATGCACTAAACTGCAGAGAAGCAACAGGTAAAACCAAAATAATAAGAGAATTCTTCCCAGAAAAAAGGGGAAAATGAGGTGCAGGGTTGCCTGGACCACTATAGGTAAGTGCAACAGAAATGGTAGATAGAGAATATCCTTTCTCCAAAGCTTCAAATGCCAAATAATTGAGAAGAGTCTTTTCGGTCATCTGGTATCAAACAAACCCAAGACAAAAGCGAATTCTAGGTTATAAGATGATGAGATCTATCTTCTCTTTCTTTTACTTATTGATTTCATTTTCAGTCTGTATTATACCACTTTATACTCTGTGAGAAGGGAGTATGAGCTAGTAATAGAATCAACTGATCTGGGTTCAAATGCCAGTTCCAATACTTCCTACATGTGTGACATTGGACAGATCCTGTGCTTCTGGGCTTCAGTTTCTTGGTCTGTAAAATGAGAATAATATCAGTCATGCTACTTTACCCTCCTCTATTTTTATGAGGATAAGTGATTTGTAAACTGTAAAACATAGTACAAAGATACTATGTGATACAGGGAGATTTTTCTGTTTCTCTCTTTCATCTTCTCAACTAAATTCTAAGTACCTGCAGAGTAAGGATCATATTTTACTTTTATAGTCAATCCTCAACATTCCTGTTTTTAACTTTCAGGACTTCAAGCATTCATGTGATCTTATTAGCAACTTCCTTTTCACTTTTGAGTTGGCAGCTGGGGACATTCATGGCTCTGTGCAGTAGAGGAAAAAAGAGAGGTGCGATGCATGCAAGTTTGTGGAGCGGCCGTTATCCTACTAGGCATGTCAGCGGTCTTGTTCACCCTACCATTGTAGAGTACAGAGATCTTCATGCATTTAGTCCTAGTAACCTCTCCCTTGGTTTTCAGAGGGCAGCCAAAAGTATTGTCTGAAATAATGTTTTTTAAATTGAGATGTTAGCACAAAAGGTCACAGAATTCTAGGGAATTACTGGCAAGAAAAAATATTTTACATGTTACCAATTTTATTTTGTGTACAGTATTCTATGGATTATTTTATAGTTACTGAGTTAGGAAAAGTGCTTATTATCAGAATTAATGCTTTCTTGTAAAGAATTGTGTGCAGAAAAGTGCATTTTCAGCAATAACTAGTGAAAAGTTATAGTTTTTGGTGGTTGCGGGAACCCAATCATCTGTTTCCATAGGTTCAGTGTATCATCATTCATGTTTTTGACATTTGTGTTGTTTTCTAGGAACCTTATCCCCTTGAAAGTTGAGGACTGACTGTATTTTTAATCTCTCAGTTTCTACTACATTACCAGGTGTACAGTAGGTATTCAGTATGTATTTATTTAGTTGGTTAAAGAGCAGTTTCAATTGTAGAAGTCACTAGAAACTAGACTGAAAACAAAACCAGGTGAACTTTCTAGAAGACTAGAAGTCTTA
Source organism: Trichosurus vulpecula (assembly GCF_011100635.1). Taxonomy (NCBI): domain Eukaryota; kingdom Metazoa; phylum Chordata; class Mammalia; order Diprotodontia; family Phalangeridae; genus Trichosurus; species Trichosurus vulpecula. Next base: position 391,235,938 of record NC_050573.1, on the reverse strand, counting down.
AAGTTTGTCTTTTAAGGAGAGAGGAGCATTGGTTGAACTCTTAGGCCCCTTCCAGCTCTAAATCATACGATCTCATGATCCTTTGATTGGAAGCATAGCTGGTGAAGGACAAAGGGAGGCCAGCAAAGACTTACAAAAGGGGGAGCTAATGGTGGTGATCTTGAGTATCTGGGAAGCTGTTGCTTGGCTCTTATTTGTACATCTAAGTAGATTAAGGAAACATTTCTACATTTAAACACAAACCACATGTTAGCATGTTAATTCTGCTTAGCAAAGTCCCACATGTTTGAAAAAGGGAAGCTATTTATTTTCTAAAATTGGAACCTGGTGAAAAAGACTTGATAACTTCCCTCCCCCACCCCCAACTTGTAAGATGCTACTACAGGTATGGTGAAACCACTGCATTTGGGAGGGCCCCCCCCGCAAATGCTTGAGGCTTGATGAAAAGAAGAGCAACTTTTCAGAAAACTAAGATGTTTCCTTCCCCTCTGTGGCAGGATCATAGTTACTTGGAAAACTTTCACAAAGCCTTAAGTGCTGTTTCATTGTCTTAGAAAATGCATTTGCCATAAGGTGTAGCTGGGAAGCTTGAATTCACAGCAGGCAATCACCAAAATAAAATAGGAAAGCAGATCAGGGAGTTTGGAAGAGGATTCTTATTCAGACTTAGCAATCCATGGATAAAAAGGAAGGCAGATTTTAACTCAACACAAGGAAGAAGAGTTACCAGATAAGATCCCCTCCAATTTAGGTTTATGATTTTGTCATTCTGTGACAATGCCTATGCTGTTCTATTCAGTAGTTTTTCAGTTGTGTCTGACTCTTCATGATTCTATTATGGATTTTCTTGCCAAAGACACAGGGGTAGTTATTTCCTTCTCAAGCTCATTTTATAGATGAAGAAACTGAGGCAAACAGGGCTAAGTGACTTGCCTGGGACTAGTAAGTGTTTGAGGCCAGATTTGAACTCAGGAAAATGAGTCTTCCTAACTCCAGGTCCTGAACTCTGTGTACTGTGCCACTTAGCTGCCCTGATAATGACTATTTTTTTCAAAGGGCTGTAGAAAAATGTTATTGCAAAATGCCCGAGTATTCTTTTTTCTTTGTTGAAGGGGGAAGGCCACGGTCGATATCTAAAGAGTATATTCTTCTTGATTAGAACAGCAGAGAAAAAGGTATCTGATGTGATCAGCTTTGCTGTATCCAAAGTGGGGTCTTTCAATTCTAGTGGGAGGCCGAAATAATTCAGGTACATTTTATGCTTTGGGAAACTTAGCATAAGTCTAACATTTGCTAGATTGATTTTCTATTTCTATCCCCTTCATCTTTATTTACTTTTTTCGTTGAAAACAGTAAAAAACCAGAATGATCTCATTCTATTTTGTAACAGCAGAGTGCGTATATTTATACAAATAGAACCCTGTTATAATGCTGCGTCTGTAGAAAAGAAAATTGTCTGTGTGATAGGCCAACAGTTTTTTGTTACCTGTTTATTCTTCAGAATTCCATTTTGACAGACATAATTTGATCCCATCTATGTACATTAGTACCTGTCATGACATTCTGATGCTTTGAAAGATCCAAAGTTTCATAGGTGAGGGACAGTCCTTCCACTGATGCAGATTGCTATCCCTTTCCTTTTCATAAGTTGTCAGCTGAAAAATATGTCAAGTTGTGGTCAGTCTGGTGGCAATTGGGCTCTGTTGTGCTTTGCAAGGTGAATCCTTGTATGGCACACATAGAGGCCATCACCAGGTCAATCCTTGACATGTTTTCAGCTTGGGAAGACTTAGCAAAGTTTGTGCTCTATTGTTCTAGTATTTAAGAAATCCAGGGTTGCCCTCAGGCAATGATGAGGAGGAACTGGAATAGTACTTTGGTGGAAGATCATAATAAGAAGTCACACAATAATGGGATTCTACTATTTTAATTATTATCTGTATATTTGTGAAAATTTATGTCTTTCCAGTCTTCATTCTTAGATCCCTCCCCCCCCTTCTCTTCTACATACCAAACAGTCCCTATGGTGGCAGAAAAAAGACAAGAGATTCTAGTCCAAAGAGGAGAGGAACAAAGATCCTGATCCTATTGGTTCTCCTTAAATTTATTTTTTCTTGTTGCAAATCACTGTCTGCACCTTGGGCATTTACACTCTATACTCTGCACTAGCTTTTAATTTACTTTCAAGTGCAGTTCAAGGTGTGGATATTGATCTATAAACCCCTGATGGTTGGTCCCTGGGTAGTGAGCTACATCTCTTTGTGTAGCATTGCGACAGCTGAGGTCAATCAGAACGCTGGGCTAACAATCCCGAGATTTAAATACCATGAAAAGGTGTCCTTGATAAAGAAAGGGCCCTCAGTTTAGGAACCTACTTCCCTGGTTGGTTTGCCTAAGATAGGATTACAAGGCCTGCTTTCGTAGTCAAGTCTCCCTCCTGACTCAGGGAGCTTCTCAATTTTGTGGAATAATGTTTGCTTTGGGTAGTCTAAGGCATTGATTTCTGTCCATATATTCATAACTTTGTATTGATACATAAAACTGGCCTCAACAAAATGTAACTAGAGTCGGTAGCTGCCTACATGATGTGATTTCAGAGGTTCTTGTATAGATCGGGAAATCGAGTCCCAAAGAAGTCAGCTGATTTGGCAAAGATTGTACGCATGATAAATGACAAGGCCAGCCTTTGAACTTGAGCCCTGTGATTCCAAGTTCAGGGCTCATTCCACCGAGCTGAGTCCTAAGTTATCATCATCCACCTGCTCATTGAATGCCTAAAATTTCATGTGGGAACTTCATTCCTTTAGTGTAAAAAGACTTTATGCCTGTTAAAATGAGGATCTTCCTGGGAAAGGTAGTACTTTCTGCTGCCATCATTTATTTACATTTTAGTTGTATAAGTTGTAAATCCTTTCTTGAGTGAAGATTTTAAGAGGGAGAGGAGAAGAGAAATCATGCTGGTACTGGGTACCTAAAAGAGAAGGGAAGGGTCTTGTTTGAGGGGAGGAAAAAATCTGTGAAAATTGCCACCTTCACTATTTTACCTAGGACTGCCACAGCATTTTGCTTGCCTAAGATATATAGTAAAATGTATAGAGAAATAGCAAAAATTTAAAACTGGGTGAATGGCAAAAAAAAAAAGAGCTGAAAAGCATTAAGCTGGGGAATTTTTTAAAAGAGTTAAACACATGTAGATTAATGACTGTTAATAATGAGGAAAAGAATGCATTGCATGAGATTTAGTGTGAGTGAAACTTGGTGGGGAATCATTCATTTATTGCCTTTGTTTTACTGTTTACTAGGGATTCTCAAAGGCTAGCTTTCCCCTATCACAAGAGAAAGAGAAAAGCTGTATTGAAAATTCAACCAATAGCTCTACAGGTAACATTGCAGCAGAGACATAAGGAAATGGTTTCCTGTTGTGGAGTGGGACAATTGTCTTAGAGGGAAGCTGCATGACTAGTGGACAAAGCTGGGCCTCTGAATTGGGAATCGGGCATTCTAATCGGGACCTTCCCACCCACTTCCCCAAACCCAGGGTGACTTTCTCACTTTCTCAGTGGTTGTTTCCACTCCTCTAACACAGGAATGATAATAATGGTCAGCTGCCCCCTCGGGCTCACTTTGAGTGACTTTGGTTGATGACAGGATTGCCCTTTATGTTTTTAACGTGCCACCCAGGAGTAGCTTTGCTCAATGAAACCCTCTCCCTCCCTGTCTGCCTCTCCCATGGAGCAACCTTTAATGGCTCTTCACAAAATCAATTCTGTTCACAAACTTGCTCATGGAATCATAGGGAACTTGGAGATTTAAGTTCTCAAGCTGAAGTTACACAATAGGCGATTGCCAAATGTGAATGTTATAGGAATGAGATTTAACATGCTGAACGCAGTCTTATGCTGGATAATAATGGAACTGAGGAATGTGCAGCTGTTTGTATTGGATGTGAGCAGTACCAGTCCTTGGAGAGCGGAAAATGGCAGGAACTGCCTCTAACTATTGTAATCTACAAGATTATCCCATTAATCATATTTGTCTCTGGGAGTACCTTAGTTCTAACTCTAAGTGTTGTTTTTCCCTTGACACATCACATGCAAGAAAGCCTCTAATTGAAAACATTGTGGGGACAAAATTCAAAATGCTCCTAAGTACACATTGAGCCTTAGCTGTCAATACAGGTGAAATAAGTACAGATCTGACAAGACTATTTGGAGTTTTGGTCTACTTTAACCCTCTCTTCTCCACCCAGACAAGTAATAAATTTTCATTCATTCAGAGCACTTCAGAGAATCATCAGATTTAGAACAGGAAAGGTGTTTTAGGGTCATCTGTTCTAGTTCCCTGATTATATAGATAAGGAAACTGGGACCCAGAGAGTTTAAGCAACTGCTTAAAAGTCACACAGCTGGTGAAAGGTAGGATTCAAACTCAGGTCCAACGGTTGTTCTATTTCCACTGCATAATACTGCCCTACTTCAATAGAATGTCCAAGATTTCCACCACCCAATACACATTCAGGCTTTGAATCAGAGGAGATGGCTAAGTCTTCCAGGCTTTTGGTCAGTGAGACCTGAAGCACCTTTCTCTTTTGCTTGGTTCCTTCCCTCACTCCCTTCTATTCTCTTCTAGATTTAGATGGGATGATGGGAGTCATAGGATAGTCAAACGCTGGGGAGGGCTTTTCCCTTAAGGGGAAAAAAGCCCACAGATTCCTTTAGGAATGGGGATAATGGATTTTATTAATGGCATAGTATCAATAAACACTAGACCAGTTATAGCAGTATCTTGTAACACAAGCAGCTTCCTTTTCAACAGCTGTTGTGACTTTTCCTGCTGTTTCTGGAGGTGCCCCTACTGAGAAGCTGTGCAAATTTTAGGGAATGTGTGTTTTTTTCTTAATCTGTAACTCTAGCTGCATAAGAATATGATACCATGCAATACTAGAAATATACCAAGAGTAGAGAAATGTATACACATACCACATATATGCATCTCTCTGTATTATTTGTATATTAGATGTCCTATGTAGATTAATATAGGTTCTGTTTCTTTACATGTGGTTGCTAAAGATCAAATGCTGGCAGTAGGGAAGAACAATTAGTGAATTCATAAGTAATCTATTGATTCTTCAAACAAAGGAGATAGTTGTTTGTGTAATGGATTCTGCCTTGATTAAAGGCAAAAGTGACCATTAACATATGGAAATGTGCCAGTATTTGACAAGGAAGTTTGCACTTCTTTAATTTCATATTTCACACTAAGGAGTTAAGTTTAGTAAGCACTTTCACATAGAAACACTGCTGATCAAAAAATTTAAACTGTATTTGAACAGTTAGCTTTTTGGAATTGAAATGTAAAAGTATAGTATTAAAAGACTGTGATTAATTTGTTCATAAGTTTTCCTTTTTTTAAAAATCAGACCAGTGATTTCAATGGTGTCAGGAGCTCTCTACCAAAACAGGCTGAGACCTTCTTTGCAATCCTATAGTCTTAATAAAAGTCACCAGTTATATAGTGCTTACTATGTGTCAGGCACTGTGAGGAATGGCTTTACAATTATTTTCTCATTTGACCCTTACAACAGGCCTGAAAAGTAGGTGCTATTATTATCATCACTTTACAGGGGAGGGAACTGAGGTGAATGGGGTTAAGTGACTTGCCCAGAGTCACATAGCTAGTAAGAGTCTCAGGTTGAATTTGAACTCAGGCCTTCCTGACACTCAGAGGAGCAGTCTCTACTGCACCACAGTTACCGGGGGGCACTAAGAACTTAAGTGACTTTCCCAAGGTCACATAGCCAATATGTGTCAGAGTTATGACTTGAACCTGATTCCAAGACCGGCCTACCTTCTATAGCCTCACTACCTCTCTAACTCATATGTAATGCCGTGTTTTCCTACTATTGACATTATCTTGTATCTAATCTTTCCTTAGAATATTAATTGCATAGGTACGCAGTTAACTGGTGTCAATATTTCACATTTCAACAGATTTCTCTGTTTCTCAGGTGTTTTGCTATGTTTTTGGTTTGATTTTTCTCTTCTGTGATAGTGTTGTCCATAATCAATATCATAGGGATTTGAGAAAGCATGCATACATATCGATACACAGCGCTATATATAGATATACATAGCACTACATATGATACACATTTCTACATACATACTTCTATATGAACATGTGCATATACACATAAAACACATCTATATGTACATTTACTTGAACCTCTAAACATACATCCACACTTATTTCAACTCTTTTAACATTTCAATGATTTATTATTTTATATGTGAGGTATGTAGCCTCTTATTCTTTCAATACTTAACATTGTAACAGCCTCCTAAATGGCCTTCCTACTTCCGGTCCCTACCTTTTCCAATCCGTCCTCCACATAACCACCAAAAAAAAATCTTCCTAAGGCAAAGTTCTGATTATGTCACTACTTGGCTAACACCCTGGCCTGTCCTCCTTCCCTTCCCCCAAATTAAACAAACAAGCAGATTTGTGTAGCTCCCTACTGCCTTTAGGATAAAATGTAAATACTTCAATCTGATGTTGAAGGTCCTCCACAGTTTGGCTCCAGTATACCTTTCCCTCCTAATTTCCCATTAGACTCTTCAGTGTGTCCAAATGTGGCCTCAGACACTTACTAGCTGGTGACCCTGGGCAAGTCACTTAACCCTGTTTGCCTCAGTTTCCTCATCTGTAAAATGAGCTGGAGAAGGAAATAGCAAACCACTCTGGTATCTTTTCTAAGCAAACCCCAAATGGAGTCACAAAGAGTTGGACATGACTGATATGACTGAACTCACGAAGATCATCTGCTAAGGTCTGAGGATCTGTCATCTGCCCCAGTGGAGGGGATCCTCACACCAGTGATAACCATTAAAAAAAATCAAGGTTTACATTATCTGGAAACTAAAACCATAGAAGTGGTTTGTCCAAGGTCATGTCAATATTTTGTGTCAGAGCTAGAACTAGAACCTGGATATTTGCAGTTGTGAAATGAAATGTATGAAAGAAGCTAAAACTGTATTCATAAAGTGTTCCTCTAGCTACATCCTCATAAGCTGTAAACTGAGGCATACAATTACTAGGGAGAAGCAGAGTTTCTAAGGAAGAGCTCATGCTTTCTTAGATTTATATTGCTTTCTTAGGAGTTCTCTTAACTGTCAGATACAGTGGACTTATTTCAGTCTTCATTCTTGATTTCTCTACAGCATTTGATGCTAAGGTGCCAGAGAAATTTGGGTCTGGTTTAGCAAATACGTCTCAGGTTATCAGGTCCCCAGGGCCTAAGTAAATACATAGTTGGTACCAGTTTCTTTCCTCATCCCAAGGTGATGGGGGATGATATATGTTAAAATATTCTTTTTTCTTCAATTAATGAAAAGTTCAGCTGCTTGACAACGGGCTATGTTTTTCATGTGTATATTCTGGGACAAGATATTAGAGGGTAGAAGGCCTTTACTTTTTACCGGCTATCTAGGAGCAACTGTATTTGGGAGTGTGTGTGTATGAGAATCAATATTTGAATCACATCACCTCAGTCATGATTTTGTTGTTGTTCAGGTGGTTTTCAGTTGTGTCAGACTTTTTGTGACCCTATTTGGGATTTTCTTTACAAAGATAATGGAGTGGTTTGCCATTTCCTTTTCCAGCTCATTTTACAGATGAGGAAACTGAGTTATGTGACTTGCTTAGGGTCACTCAGCTAGTATTTGAGATCAGATTTGAACTCACAAAGATGAGTCTTCTTGATTTTAGTCTTGGTGCTCTATCCACTGTGCCATCTAGCTGCCCTGAGCTATGATACTTCTGCCTCAGCTCCAAATTGCTCAGGAAGTCCCTGGATTGCTAACAAATACATTGAATGTACTTGTAGATCACTTTCAGTTTAGAGAATTTGGACATCTCAATTCATATTACTCTTATAACAGCCCTAGAATTGGTAGCACAGATATTATCATCCCTTTTTGACAGATTGTGAAACTGGAGCATATAGAAGAAACTGGTATAAACTTACCTAAGGTCTCTTTGGACTAGGATTAGAATCCAGGTCTTTTGCCTCTCAATTATGTGGTTTTACCACCCATCGTACTCTTAGGTTTCTCTATGATTTAGGTAATTGATCAACCCATATTTATTTTGCATCTACTTGGTACAAAGGGTTCTCATTAGATTGGTTAAAGGATACATTAAGAAGGTGACCTATTTTAGGAGAACTGGATTTGGAGTCTGAAGGCCTGTGTTTAATTTCTGTTCCTCTGTCTTATGATTATGTGACTACACTCAGGTCACACGATCTCCTTGGGCTTCACAGTTTCTTCATTTGTAAAATAGAGATAGTGATACTGGTGTTATTTATTCCAGAGAGTTGTGGAGAGAATAAATGAAGTTGTTCACAAACTTTAAAGTGCCATTCAAATGTTAATTATCATTGTGAGTAGGGAGGACATAAATACTACTTTAAATTCACTAACTTTAAATTCATGACTAGATCTTTAGAATTCTCTGCATCAAGAATTTATGATTTCATCAGCATGAATATTCCTTCTGCAGGGATGGATCACAACTTTTAGGCCTTAGTAATAACTGGGCTTTGGAAGTTTCTGTGCTCAAAAAGTTCATCATTCTGTGGCCAACCTGGTGGATGGTCCTTAGATAACGGGTGCATGGACTAGAGGTTTATTTGAATAATAAAAAGGAAATAGTCTGGATTTTCCATCCAAGCTAAGGTCCTACTCCACCCAAGTCCTGCTGTGATGCCTCTTCATGGTGAGGTGTTGACTGTGGGTTCTTCAAGGCTGTGACAATGGAGGGCAAGCTCTAGAAGATCCTACCAAGATGGAAAGGCTATTTGAGAAAAGGTCCAGTGAGATGTCTAGCATTCAAGGACCAGTCCAACTGAGTTCAGAAGGACTCAGTATCAGAAGGTTGGCCTCAAAGTATTGATTTTTTTTCCTTGCAGCAAATCCAAACTAACTACCAAGGTATGGATAGGGTTTTGATTTGAACTACTAGAGGGGATAATTCACAGTAAAAATGAATATTTGAGAGAAAGTGCAGTTGTATACTTAGATTTGGTCACTGGGTTAGCCTCTTGTATGAGGGGAGGACCTAAAAAGAATGCAGGCATCAAGAGTCAGGAGACACCTGGATTCAAATTCCAGACTATTTTTATTATATGTTTCATTAACAGTGAGCATATCAGGAATCTGAGTTTCAGTTTTTTCAATCCTCAGAATGGGGCTAAAATGACATTTATATTACCTCATAGAGCTGTTGGAAGAAAAGAAATTTGTAGAACCTGAAATAAATTCTGTGGGCATAGAATAATAGATCTAGAAGGAACCCAGAGGCCATTTAGTCCAACCCTTTCATTTTACAGTTGAGGGAGGGTAAGTGACACTTCCTTAGTTAAAATATAATATAAAATAATATACATATAATAACAATATGATAATATAATTTAAAAAATAATTAAAATAAAATATTTGTGAATAGGAATTCTTTTATTCTTTTGTACTTTCTGTAGTACTTAGTATGTAGTAGCCACCTAATAAATGATTGTTGATTGAATGACACCCAAAGAATAAGTATGAAATAGGATTTGAACCCAGGTCATCTGATTCCAAAGGCAATGTTCTTTCCATCCTGCCTTATTGTCCCCTTGAAAGTCTTCCCATGGGATTGTCCAATTCCTGTTCAGCATTATGCATGGGATTAAACCAATCCTTTGTTTTCTGATGTCTTTCTTGCAGTGCTTGGCCAATTGTCCTCTTTTCTCAGCTGTCATCCTTGGTGTTGCCAGCTGTTCAAGGTCACACAGATAGTTGGATAGATTTGGGGTATGGAATTCCACCATTTTATAATCCCAGTTCATTCCTTGATTCTCTAGTGGCTATGATTTTTTTAATGGGACAAATATCATCTTTTTTTTCTCCTAGTGATAAATGGCATCCTATAAACCTACTGTTTTTCCCTGAAAAAGATTTATTCTAGCTGATTAGTGCCTCATCAATTTAAACTTTCTTTTTCTAGTCATCCACTATGTTATATGGCAGGTATATGACTAGAAGCACCTGTAGATTTCAGTATTTTTGTCTCTTGTTTATTTTTACTCTATGTAACTTGAGTAGTCAATGATTCTAGGCTCTCCTAGAAGGATTGCTAACTACCCTACCAAAAAAATAGGCTGTCATTATAATGTCATTATAATTCAAACAGTATGAGAGAAAAGTATGACATGTAGATTTTCCCAAGATCTTTTTTTAAAAAATGTCTATATACTTTATTTGTTTGTTTGTTTTTTTGGCAGGGCAATTGGGGTTAAGTGACTTGCCCAAGGTCACACAGCTAGTGTCAAGTGTCTGAGGTCGGATTTGAACTCAGGTCTTCCTGACTCCAGGGCTGGTGCTTTACTCACTGCACCACCTAGCTGCCCCTTTCCAAGATCTTAATTCTCTTTTCATATCTTTATTCTCTAGCTCTTACTTCTTTTCCTAATTTTTTCTTCTATTGCTCTCATTTAGTTTTTAAAAGCTTTTGTTAAGTTCTTTTTTTATACAGACTCTTGCTTTAATTCTTTTAGGAATTCTTGTGGGCTTGTGTCAAAGCAATACTTTTCTTTGAGGCTTTGCTTGTATATTTTTTTGAGTCATTCTCTTCTTTGTGTGTTTTGAGCTTCCCTGTTACCATAATATCTCTTTATGGTTGGGCTATTTTTTTTGCTCATTCTTTAAGCCTAATTCTTGACTTTCAACTCTAAGTTGGTGCTAGGCTCTGTACACTTCTGGGGTGGGGGGTAGGGATGTCTGGCATGAATTTCTGTCTTCTTATATTCTTCTGCTGCTTTCACAGTTCCATTTGGGAGCCTGCAGTGCTCCCAAAGTGGTGTGATGTGGAGGGAGGTCTGTCTGCTCACTGTTCTCCTGGTCTGAGTTCTGAAAGTTGAGGAGAGACCTAATACTTACCCATGTTGAAAATTTCAGTAGAGTACTGCTGGACTCAGCTATTATCAGCCCAATGGCAGATTCTGCAAGTTCAAAGAGATTGAACTGCTGTCTTCCCTTAGGGAGCTGGGGCCAATGCTCAAGATTGCTCTGGATCTGTGACCTGAAACTGGGTAGTAGGAGACAGAACCACCAGATGGCCACTGTTCCTGCACCCTTGCTTGCTCAAGGATCCCCTGGGATCTCTTTTTGCCGTGAAACTTCCTGCTCCGGTGTTCTTTCTCAGCCCTCTTTTAGTCTCTAGGTATTGGAATACTCCTTGTCACCCACTCCTGGCCAGATCTCATCCCCAGTATTTGCAGAACACTCTGTCTGTTTTTGGCTTTCTGGTTCAGAATTCTGTCTGGTGCATTTGCGAGATCTTTGTCCAGGAGTGGGAGTAGTTGAGCTAGATGCTAATATTTCCTTCTCAATCAGCTACCTTGACTCTGCCTGTGGCACAGTGAATATAGAGCTATCCTCAGAATCTAAAAAGCCTGGGTTTAAATTCTGCCTCTGACATATACTAGATTTGGGACTCTGGGCAAATTGCTTAATCTCTTAGCACCCCAGGCAACTCTCTAAGGCTATCATCTGTGGTGAATAGAGAGAGTTTTCATAGCAATAAAACCATAGATTTTGTTCCCTCTACCAAATAATCCGTGTAGCATAGTGGGGAAAAATATACTAGGACTGAAGAGACTTGGACTCTGTTCCTAGCTCTGCCATTAACTTCTGTGATTTGGGGCAAATATTTTACCTCACTGGCACCTATTTTCTTCTCTGTTTCATATATATATATATAATATATTTATACACACACAGAGACATATACATGTATATATATACACACATACACACATACATACAACAGACATGTAAATACACATGTAAATAAATGTGTATGTATATACACAATACAATACATATATAAAATTTCATATATACAAATGTGTATGTGTATATGTGTATGTATAAATTTGGGGGTGAGGCAGATTTTGTAGGTCTAGGGTAGAGGTCTTCAAAGTTACATCTATGAGTCTCTAGGGGACAATGGTATGAGTCTAAAGAGTGATGAATCAGTCTGAGGGTGAGAAGATAGCTTCCATTTCATCTTTTCATGACAATAGAATTATATCATTTCCTTTACCCACTGTCCCTCAACATTTTCTTTCTCAGCCCCTCCCTACCACTGGGTTGTCTTAGGCTTTGGTTCTTTAGGGAAGTTATAGCCTAATACAAGTCAGGCATCCAGCAGGTCCACAGACAATATTTTTCTCCCTCTCTCCCACCGCCAATATCACCATGCCATGTCTCTAAGATCATCTCATGGCTATGGCAGATGCCCCTAAGAGGGCTGACCCGTGTTGTAGCCAGCAGCCAGTGAGTAAGACCCTCCTGCCTCTGATTCCCTTTTCCTTTTGGTTGGGACAGAATGAGTAACACTGGATGAGCAGACATGGATGTACTGCAATGTGCAACACAACTCACTACATTATCCTCCTCCTCTTCCCCACCAAAATCCTTCTTCTAGTTTTCATTTTGTCTGTCTAGTTGTAACAACAATGCTACTAGCCACAACTGTGGCTGTGTAAGGCCAATAACACCAGCACACAGGAGGGCTCCTAGCACAGGTTTTTTGATCTGCTTTTCTAAGGAAAGCAACTTTAAGGGGTTTACAATCTCACTTTAATTAAACATACATATATCATCCACTTAGTTCAGGGGAAAAAGTCAGCACCCTGAACTTCAGAGAAAATGTGAACAGAAATTACAGGCAGGAATTACTAGCAGAGAAAAATAACACAAATCAACCGACAGGCTTCTATCTGACCATAGGAATACATACAGTTACCAGAGGGCAAAGCACCAACATCTGGGTTTTCAAAGCTGGAGGGCTCCTTAACAATGGCTACCCAGAGTCTCATCTAGTCAAATCACATGACACTGTTCCAGAGAGTGAGCCCCCAGCAAAATGCTAACCTCAGAGTTTATATACACTTCTTCAGGGTCAGAGGGTATCACAACCATGTGACTGAAACCCATGTGACCTAGGCCTTCCCATGACTTAAGCAGGTCATCAAAGATTCCTAATTCAATCAAAAACTTTTGATTGAAACAAAAGCAAGACTCAAAGGCACTAGTTTTACTAAAAAGTAGGTAAACTTTTTTGCTGTCTTTTGTTTTGGTGTACTTCTCAGCACAAAGACAGGACTCAAAGGCACATAATTTTACTAAAAAGTAGGTAAAAAGGAGCATCAATACATTGTTTTATATTGCTTTAGTGCTGAGAAGCACTCCAAAACAAAAGACAATAAAAAAGTCCCACTTTGCTTGCCATTACAGTAGTGTAGCTTTATTCTTCCAGTCACCCAGGCTTGCAACTTAGATGTTAGCCTTGACTCCTCACTCTTACTCACACCACATGTCTTGTCATTTCTTCATTCATGGCTTCTTTCCCATTTAATCTCCCTCTTTCTACACACGGTAATCACCTCTGTTTAGGTTCTTGTTGCCTCTTGTTTGGACTATTGCATTAGCTTCCTAATTTGTCTTCTAGCTTCAAGTCTTTCTGTCTTCCAGTCTATCCACCATAGAGCTGCCAAAGTGATATTCCTAAAGCTCAGGTCTGATCATGTCACCCCCACTCAGTTAACTCTAGTGGTTCCCTATGGATTGTAGGGTCAAATATTTTTTCTCATGTTTATCTTATTATTTTAAATTTTTATTTTTTGTGTAAACTTTATAATATACATAGTTATTAGTACGGGTATATAGTTTACAAATAAGTAAATGTACACATATTGGGGGTTTGTGCTTATTTTTTTTTTTTTTTACTGCTAGTGGTGTGAGATAAAAAAAAAAGTTTGGAGACTCCTGTTATAGGGATCTCACAAAGAAGAAATTTCCTTGGAATTAATGTAAATTGGTCCCTGCTCTGCAACATATAGTCATAGATAATTGCCGGGGGCATTGGGCAATAAAGGGACTTATCCATGGTAACACAGCCCATACATGTTAGAGGCAGGAGTAGCAGAGTGATGTACTCCATTTTCTACCCATTTTCACACTAGAAGGTTTTCCATCCTAAGTCTTTATTCATTCACATAAACTTGTTAAATGCCTATTTTGTGCAAGAGATAGTGCAGAAAGCCAGAGATACAATAAAAATAATTTAATAAAACAAAGTTTAATAATTTAAAATATGATTTAATAAAATAAAATGTGATAATAAATTTTAATAAAAGGAAGAAGAGATTTTTAACAACTGGGAGGATCAGGGAAGACTTCATAGAAGAGACAATACCTGAGCTTAGCCTTCAAGGATGAGAAGGTTTCTGAGAGGTAGAGATAATGAGGGAGTATATTTCAGATATAGGAGATATTTCTCCCAGAATTCATGGAGATAGGAGATGGAATGCCAAATATGAGGAACAATTAGTAAACTAGTTTGACTTGAATACAGAGTGTGTGAAGACATGTAATGTGAAATCAGACTGGAATGGTAGATGTGGACGGCAGTAAAAAGTGGGGAGTTTATAGTTTATCTTAGAGGCAATAGGAAGCCGCTGAAAACTTTGACACATTCGCAGAGAGGAGTGACATGGTCAGACTTGTACCTCCAGAAGGTTATTAGCGTGATTGTGTGAGTTATACATTGGAGAGGAGGAGAAAATAGAAGCAAGGAGACCAACTAGAAGGAAATTTCAGGAGTCTAGAGATGAAGGAATAAGGCCCTAATAAGAGATAAGAGTTGGCTAGAAGAGGGGAAGGCTGGTTTTGGGGACAAGGGGAAGATATTGAGGTTTCTCTATTCTTCTCATTTACTTTGGTGGCCTGGTGTTTCTTTGTCCTTGATTATCACAGAAAGAGGCTCAGTTACTTTGACTTTCTTGGGTCTCAAGTTTTGAAAAGTGACCAGTGAGCAGTAACTACACTATCTAATCTTTTCTTGAGGTCATCAGTTAAAAAAAAAACTCTTAGAAATGCAGTCTCTAATTTATATTGTCTCCTCTAAACTTTCAGCCTTTTCCAGCAATTGCCGTTTCTAGGAATCATTTAACAAGATGAATTATCAAAGTGTGATCAAATCAAAGCAGAAAGTATTCATTATGAATCTACCGTCCTGGTCCATGTCTAGACCTTATGTCTTTCCCCCTCCACCGCCTCAAATCTGGCTTTTATACAACGAATGTGATCTTTAATTAGTTTCATTTTTCAGCTTATGTTTGTCTATGCATAAAAAAGTTTCCTTTTTACATTTTCCTATAGAAAGAAAAACAGGAAAAGGGGAATGCCTAAGAAACTACGAATCTCTACTATGTATAATGTATTTCTCTTGTGGGTATATTTTGAATTTAACCTGGTAGTTACAACACTGCCCTGTTTTTGTCTACATCTTTCTTCTGAACTTCCTTCTTTACTCTTCTGTTTATTTTCTTAAACAACATATTGATGCTCTTTTTTATCTACTTTTTAGTAAAACTATTAATATTCTACATTCTTCCCACCCCTGATGCCATCCAAAAAAGTCCTTCCTTGGAATAGATAAGTATAATCATGTAAAAAAATCCCACAGATTGTGTAACTGAAAATATAGGTCCATTCTGCACCTCTAATTCATTACCTGTCTGCCAGAGGTGGGAAGCATGCTTCATATTGTGATGGGACATTATAGTTCTTAAGTCTTTCCCAATTGTTTTCCTTTACAATGTTGAAGTTGTTATAAATTGTTCTCCTGTTTCTGCTTATCTCACCTGATATCAGGTCAAACAAATTGTCCCAGTATTTTGGGCATATATACGTATATGTATACGTATATATATATATACACATATATATGCAATATATAATATATATAAATACAGATTTTTTTCTTGTGTATAATATATACATACATATATAAATATAAATTTTTTCTCTTTCAAAAATAACTTGTTTGCTAGGTATGGAGGTGCATGCCTGCATTCCTGATATTGGGGAGGCTGAGGCTGGTAGATCACTTGAGCTCAGGAGTTCTAAACTACAGTAAGGCTAAAGCTGAGTAGTTGTCTTCATTACACCCAGCACCACTGTGGGAGCGGTCAACTCAAGGCTTCTGTGTTAATCAGCAGTGGAACTGGGAATGACTACTGTACTTCCAGCCTGAATGATATAGGGAGATCCAATCTTAAAAAAATCTTATTTTGGGGGTGCAGCCTACATTTGTGGGTGACATATTCAGATCAGTACAATACTAAGTAGAAGTGCTGTGATTTCTTGCTTGTTCCTGCAGTATAGTACCCATACCAATAGGGCCAAGGAAAGCAAGGACAAATATCTCCTCCAACTCATTAACCCAATCTGTTAATAAACAGCAACATCGATGCATTTGATTTTCCTTTCTTCTCCTCTCTGCTTCCCATGCAGCATAGGCTCTAATTCCAACTGAAGGCCCAGAAAAGCTGGTCAGTGACCCAAGGTAGAGAGCAATTAGATGGGGAGAAGGAGAATCCAATGGATAGTCCAATGACTGGATGATCCTTAGCCTCTGAATGAGTGTTAACTATACCAACCCAGTAGAGAAATAGGTGACATCTCTCTCCTGGCTGCTTCAACAGGACCACTGATCCTTAGCCCAGCTCCAGTTTGCACAGAGCGTTCTGTATTCTAGTCATCATTTCTCGCTGACTCAGTAACTTTCCTACTCCTTTCAAGTGGATCAGGAAGCAATTTTGAAACATCTTATATATTTAACCAGTCTGCCCAAGCATAGAGTATGATGTATATAGAAAGTGTGGGTAATAGTAGAAAATTCCTGGTAGGTATATTTTTGAGTCTCCTGGAAATAATTGGGGGAAATGCCCCAGTCAAAAATGCTTGTCTCAATAATGGTCTTAAAATCCTGCCATTCCTGCTTTTATTGAGTCATAAACAATATATTTTCAGCTTGAACCATCTTCAGGGAGCAATCATGGCTACCTAAGCCACCTTCCCATTCGGAGGAAACTCAATTACTCCTGCATACATTAGATGCAGGTGAGCTGAAGTGGTGCGAGCTTGCAGCCCTCACATTGCCCTCCACAGTCCTTAGGCACCGCTCAGGTGTGGGCTGCAATTTTGAAGATATGGCCATTTTGGATACATGCAAGAAAGGAAGGATGCTGCATTAGGGAAACTGACCCCTGGATCTTTTAATTTATATTTCTTTTACAGGTGGGTAAGCAGGGCTTTAGAGGGTTTCAATGATTTGCCCAAGGTCACAACATGAGTGAATACTTAGAGAAGAAAGGGGTCTCAAGAGAGTTGTGACTTTCTATTCCTTATTTAACCCATTTTGCTGAAAATGACTAAATCAAAATCATGCATTGATGACCTTTCTCAAGTTTTAGTTGAATGAATGAATGAGTGAAAACAATTTAGTTAGTGCCAGTGTGCTAAGTGTTGAGATACAGGAGAAAGTTAACTTCTGCCCTCAAGGAGCATACGTTCTAATAAGGAGAGATTTTATACACACATATTTCTATCTATCTATCTATCTATCTATCTATCTATCTATCTATCTATCTATCTATGTTTATAATATTATGAACACAAATGTATGTCATATATAGGTTTATATATGGGTTATATATCTCTAAATCTCCATGTGTGTGTGTGTGTATGTTTGGGAGGATAGCCAGAGGAAGTCATAAGAATGGTGAACTGGTCCACAGGGCGAAATGCACATGCCCTTTCCTGAAACAATGATATTTGATGATGTGATTTTCCTCCTATTCTTTGAAGTAAAGGGAAGAAACAAAATGTACACCCTTTAGTAACATTAACACAGCTACTGTCATATGTTACTGAATGTGGGTATATTCCTATTCAAATAGCACCATTATTTCTTTATGTAACAAGGCTGTATCGATGTGTGTGGCTTGAAGGGAGGCAAGAATAGCTATCTCTAGCATGTCTTCCTCCCACCAATTCTCTAAGAGAGACTTCAGTTCCTGCTAGGAGGAGAAGCAAGAGGTTGGGGCTAGAGCCTGATACTTTGATATTCTTACAGAGAGCAGGTACGGGGCTCCTGCTTCCTTAATTATTAATCTAGGGCATGTAATTTTTAGTTTCAAACTAAACTTCCGATCACTGTTTCTTAATGGGGAAGAAGAGCCCCAGACTTTATATCCAAGACCTTACTCCCTTCCCACCAAATATCAGTTCTAACATGATCACACATAGCAAGTTGCCAAAAAAACCCCAAACAAACCCCCAAAACAATTTATCCAAGTCAATAGTAAAACAGAACTTAGGGAAAGTAAACAGGAGAATATGTACCATACGGTACAGATTGAAGGAACTCTCCCTTTGGGAGTGAAGTAATGGGGCTGGGGGGAGAGGGAGAGGGAAGGGGGAGAGAGAGGGATGGGGAGAGGAGAGGCAGAGAGAGAGAGAGAGAGAGAGAGAGAGAGAGAGTGAGAGAGAGAGAGTGAAAGAGAGAGAGAGAGAGAGAGAGAGAGAGAGAGAGAGAGAGAGAGAGAGAGAGAGAGAGCCAGGCAGATCTCACCCAAAGGGGTAGCAAGCTGTGGATAGGGACATGATGGAGACTGCTAGTTCCTCTAATGCCAATTTCTTCCCAGAGCCTCCTCCCTGTCCCACATTGGTGACCTGAAGAGAGAGTGGCATTACCCATCTTCTCTCTAGAAACTATAAGTATGAAGAACTGAAGTGGGAGAAGAGTGATAGACCAATTCCACCCTATCCCTCATAAAAGTCCAGGCAATGATCTCTACCATCGAGGAGAAAGCCCCATAGTAAAGGGCTTTGAGGCTTGGGTTACATTTATTTCATTTATTTAATACTAACTTAGTAACTCAATTTTGAGAAGAGAAATAAATCAAAGACAAATTTAAGATGTGGAGACTTGGAGACTAGTTTCATGGATGAGAATAGGGAAGTCCAGATGGGAATCCTCATTTTGGTAAATAAGGCTTTTTTATATCTATCTCATAGTTAAGGACTGAATGCCACTAATGTCCACAGCTGGGAAATAATTAGCGAATTCAAGAATTGTATTTTTGTTTATATTTCATTTCTCAGACTGTTTCCTTAAGAGGTTGCTGACCATTGGTAAATGAAATTGTGATTACATGTCACAAGTACATTTGATTTTCACAAGTTTTCACATTCCACCCTAAGTTACAGGTTCATCAAATATTTTCTTATTCTAATGATACCCTTGATAATCACTGAAGGGCTGGATTAAGCAAATAGTTGGCCCTGAGGATAGAAGTGTAAACAAAAGCCCAATTAATAATTTTTTTTGTCATTCTTTCTTGGTGTAGACATTAAATGGATTTACCATTAACATATGAATTCTGATGTGCCAAATGCACATAGTCCTAAAAGACTATTTTATGGAGAACTCACAGAAGGCAAGCTCTCACATGGAATCAGAAGTGATATAGGACATTACCAAAGTCTCTCGGAAGAACTTTGGTATCAATTGTGAGACATGGGAGACACTGGCACAGGACTGTCCAGCATGGTATGCTCACATCAAAGAAGGCATTGTGCTCTGCAAAGCAGAATTGCAGTAGCTCAAAAGAAACATGAGATGTGTAAATTTAGAGACATTTCCATCCCAAATGTTCATATAGTTATTTGTGCCCTACCTGTGGTAGAGCCTTGCTAGCTCATATTGGTCTGATCAGCCACAGTCAGACACACTGTACATTGACCTTGACATTGTGATGTCATTTTGGTCCTCTTCCCATGTGAAGGACAACAACAATAGACTCTCTTATCCATGTCCTTTGATTAAATTCCTGAAGGAACAAAGATCTCAAGGCCTAAAGTCCAGAGTTTTGAGTTTCCTCATGGCACATGGGTTTCCCATTTATGTGCCTCCCCACTAAATTTTTGCAAGCAGCTAGGTGGTGCCATAGTGCTAAGAGTACAGGGTTTGGATTCAGGAAAACCCATCTTCCTGAGTTCAAATCTGACCTCCGACACTTATTAGCTGTGTGACCCTAGGTAAATCACTCAACCATGTTTGCCTCAGTTTCCTCATCTATAAAATGAGCTGTAGAAGGAAATGGCAAACCACTCCAGTATCTTTGCCAATAAAATTCCAAATGGAGTCATGAAGAGTCAGACACAACTGAACAACAACATACTAAATCTCTAATAAGTATGTGCTCACTTGTGAGTCTTGCTTCACAGTATGTACTGGGGAGAGAGTGTGACCCAGATTCCCGGATGACCTGTGAGGTTTTGACTATTTCTGTTTTTTTTCTACTGAGTAACTATTATATTTTGGTTGTTCCTGCTCTGGTCTTCCATTGGTTAAAAGTACATTTAGCTGCCTCACAATAGTCTAGCAACCTATTATTTTATTCGGATAATTCAGAATCTAGGCCTTTGGTTTTCTCCCCTTACTTCCCCTTGCTCCTATTCACTCTCAGTTTCTTTCCTTGTTAGTATGTCATATTCATGATGAGAAAGGCCTGGGAAGGGGTGGGGGTTAAAAATCAATGTCAGTTATTGGTTACTCTCTGAAACTCTTTTAAAAGTTTGATGTGGGAGGTGGTTGAAACCAACATATAAATAAGGGGAGTCTGTGGGTTTCATTTATTCAGGCGCATCCTGTTTGTAATTACTTGAGATTACTGAAAGTTGGCTGGACTTTTGAAAGGATTTATAGGGTTTTAAAAAATAAAGGTAAAGGGAGAGGAAATTTGGCAAGATTTCCCTCCTTCCTTCTACACCCTCCTTTACTCTCCTTTTCTCTCCCCTCCCCCTAGGCAACATCTTGTTTTTTTGTTTCATGGGATTTTGTTGCCTCCATTTTCAAGGCTAAAAGAAAAAATAAAACTGAGCTCTGATGTTAATCAGGTCTCATAAATTACAGGACACACAAATGCATTAAGCAGCAGCATTTGTGTGGGGGAAAGATTCAATATTTGTCTTTGGTTGTTTGGGATTTCAATGTTTGAAGTTATAGCGTGTGCTGTTGTAAACCTCGTTCTGATTTTAAACAGCAGCATCCTAAGATGAATGATCAGGAATTAAGACGTTTTGTCTTAATTTAATTTTTATTCCCTTCTAGAAAAAAAATGCTCAACATAACATAAGCTGGGCCCACTCAAATCAGGGCCATGCATATGTTACTCGTTCTGTCAGGCTCACAACCAATTGGAGTGTTAGCTATTTATAAATTCAAGGTTGACGGAAACCATCTTACCACAGAACTCCTTCTTTAATAAAAGAAGATCCACTGGTAGGTGTTGGTAGCAAATGTTTAACAAGTGTTTCCGGCCCTGAAATATGGAGAAGGAGGGGAACCGTATGGCAGCAGCAAGAGAGGCAAGAGAATGCACAATGAAAAGTCTGCAAAGAAAAGAAGATGTTAGAGTCAGAGTCCATATGGAGATGAATGTGTCACTTGGGCTGTTGGGCCTGAAGAGAGCCCAAACTTCAAGGTGAGGAAAGAACCTCAGAAACAGAAACACCAGCTGCTGGGCCACACGCCTTGGCCTTACTTCTATCATTTAGTCTCATCCACTGGCCTGACCGGGTCCACCTTGCACCCTGGGGAACAAGTTCCAGAGATTACTTGAAGAAAACCTGTGTAACCTCATCACATCATGGAGAAGTGTAACGTAGACTATGGTGTTTTTTTTATCTCTGCTGCTGATCCTTTTCTGAAGTATTATGAGGGGTCGTTCTCCACTTATATCCTGCTCTGATGTCTCAGGGTGTTTTGAAAGGAACCCTGGGTTCTCAAAAGTTTTGTTAGAGGGTAACACTCTCTGGCAGGTTCTACCCAACCGGAAGGCTTAAAATGTGGACTCAGAAATAGATGGTGAATCTGTCATTTGACTTCCAGCCTAGCTGAATTTAGAGAAGTTTATCTCTATAAAGCAGACCATAGGGTAATAATTTTTTTATGTCAAAATGACTCATGAGAAGTACTGTCTATTAAGATCTAGAGGTATTGTGATGTTCATTGATGGAGAAAAATACCCACACTGATGAAATAATGCATCTTTCCAAATACTTAAGCATTAAGGGAATAGTCATAGGAAAATAGATACCAAAAATACATCTCAGACTTGCAAGATAATCTTTTGCAAAGAAACATTAAGGGACAGAATACTGAGCTTCATGGTAGTCAGGGGGAGGGAAGAAACACCAGATTTGAGTTCTTAGAGGGTCTCATATTGCACTTACAAAGACAGTTCACATTGGTGTTACAAGTTACATTTTTTTTTTACTGGTATAAAAGAACGTGGGATACAGAGTTCACCTAACACTTGGTGCCTTGGTTCATTGCAGTGAGCTCACTCCCACATCACTCTAGATACTTCTGGAAAACCCATTGCAAAAAAAGAAGGAAAGAAAAGAAAAACATCAACTTAAGTTGATTGTTTGGTGTATATTTTCTTTATAACAAAAACAGGCACAACTTAATTTAAACAACCTGTTTCCTTTTTTGCCTGTATATCCGTACCATCTAAGCATATAGTGCCTTGCACATAGAAGGTGTTTAAAGAGTACTTGCTGAATGAATGTGAAAATCAAGATTAATAAAAGGATAAACTAAAGAGCAACTACGTGGCTCAGTGAATAGAGTGCTAGGCCTGGAGTCAGGAAGAACTGAGTTCAATTTTGGCCTCAGAGACTTACTGGATACATGACCTTGGGCAAGTCACTTAACCTTGTTGTCCTTAGTTTCCTCATCTGTAAAATGAGCTGGAGAAGGAAATGGCATACTACTCCATTTCTTTGCCAAGAAAACCTCAAATGGGGGCACAAAGAGTCAAATATGATTGAACAACAATAAGAGGATAAATTATTTGTTTTACAAAGTGTTTATCCCCTCTACTAAAGAACTTGAGTTAAGATGCCTAGGAAAGTTATTTTGAGCCTTGAGATTTAATTTATTATTTGTAAATTTATAATTTATAAAATTTAATTTATAAAATGTTTTATTTACATAAAATTTTTCACAATCATGCATATTGCTTAAACTGAGATATGCTTAGAATCACTTTCCTCCCTTCAAAGAGGAGAAAGAGAAAACAAAAGAAAAATTCATATTCTCAAAGAAGTGGCTGCAGTGGGGAGAAGAGATGATGGAATGTATTATGGTGAGTTAGAAATTCTGTTTATAGAGAAATAACCCCTTCAGTCACTGTAAGGAGTCATTCTATTCTATGATCTATTATTCTCCATGGCTGACTAGAGCCCAGATATTATCTAATTATGCGGAGGAACTAAAGAGGGATGGAAGAACTTTGAGGTAGGGATAGAGAAAACAGCAGCAGGAAAAGCTATTTAGAGGATTCACTAGGTGATCACAAAAAAATGAAGGAATGACATGGGACAGATACTATTGGCTTTCTGGAAAATGATAGAGGAAAGCCATGTTAATTTGCTCAAACTAGGAGGAAAGTTGTTCTACTCAAGTCTCTCTGGTGCTTCATTGAAACTTGGATATAATGCTAGGTGTTAGAAGCTGAGTTCAATGTTTGGCAGAACCTATCCAGCTAAAAAGGTTTTGAGTATGGGCCTGGCAACAGACTGCAGTTGTTACCTGTGGACAAATCTATCTAAGCATGAAAAGTGCCATCACCAGCAGGTCAACCAACAAGTGGTGAATTTTTTGGCTGTGGAAGTTATATTGGCTTGAGTTAGGATTTCACAGGTGAATAAGGCCCCATACAAAGAATCAGTTTAAAGCAAAAGTAATCATACTTAAAAGTGATAGTGATAAGAAAGAACATTTCCAGGCAAATGATATCGATTATATATCGCTAGATGTTTTAGGAGCCACTGCAATGTGGAAGAAAAGGCATTGCTTCTGCTTTCAGAGGACCTGGATTCAAATATCCACCCTCTGATGCTTACTACCTATGTGACCTTGGGTAGGTCACTAGCCTACCTTGGCGGTCTCAATTTCCTTTTCTGTAAATTGAGGTGGTGGGACTATAGAGGCCCTTCTAGTTCAAGATCTATGACGCTATGGTTTAACAGGAATATGGCACAGCCTGCCAGTGCCCTCGCATCCAAGATATGTGATATTTATTTTCTGGGTGTGTTCCTCATAAACATCTTATGCAAAGACTGAAGAACTCCCCGCTCCCATCCCCCTTTAAGGGGACATCTGTAACTTAAACAACTGTTGGACAAAGGTGGTTGTCATTTGGACAAAGGAGATTACTGCCCAGACACTGGGTAAGGGTTTTCCTGCTTGGGACATAACAAGTCAGGTGTGAGGCCTGCTTAGGTTAAGCTCATTTTTTCCTGCTCCAGATGATCTTTCCTAGGGTGATACTTATAACCTTATTCCACTCCCAGAACAGAAAGCTTGGGGTTTTAGCCCATCCCAGCAATCCACAAAATGGACAAAATCATTAAATGTTCAGTATTCTTGTGTGGTCCCCTTCTGCTTCCACAGCAATGGTGTTGTATTGTGAGAAAAGGATACAGAATCTGCTAAGAATTACATAGTTCATAGCACACACACAAACATTGATTTAACTGTTACTATTCTTAATGGGTGATCTTTGTCTAAAGGCCAGCAAGTTGACACACCATTAAAAGAATTGAAACACATCTACATTGACAATCTCAGTGTAAATGAAACCAGATGACGTAAAGAAACTACAGCTAATTGATGGTGAAGGATGGTTTGCTTGGAAAGGCAAATAAGGAGTTGGTGGAATGAGTTTTGTCATGCATCTGAAATCATGAAAAGACATCATTTCACAGGATACTTTATCATCCTGCTTTGCTGTGATCATGATAAACTTAAATCAAAAGCATGCCATGAAGATACTTGCAGCTTATGTGGCAGCATCCATTAACAGAATGAAGAATGAATGAAGTTTTCTGAATGACTTAACAAGGTCCTCCATACCAAGTCAACATATGCTTTGCTACTCAGTGACTATAATGTGAAAAGAGACATAAGAAAGAGAGTAAAAACTATGATGGAAAATGGTCAAGATTAAGAAATGAAAGATTATAGACTATTCAGAAGCCTCACACTTATACACAATGAATTCTTTATTCAAGAAGAGAGTCAGAAGCCATTGGATGTAGTGAGCACCAAACAACCATGGGCTCATGGTCTTCCTCTCTAATAACATCCTCAGAAAGTTCAATATTCCTAATGATGACCCTTCTAATAAGCTAACCACAAAATTCTTCAATCTTCTCAATCAACCAGAAAGTATTTATTAAGTATCTACTATGTGCACACAACTCCAGTGAACTTTTCTATTGCACTTTAGCAAGACATCAAGATGGTTACACCTTAGACTTTGCCATCTTTCAGAAATGCCATCAGTTTTAAGAACTAGAACTTTTCCACTCTTCCCCATATTCTTTTGCCTTTACTATTATCTTTAGTCCATTGACAATTTTCTTAGTCTGAGTGCCTCACACTGACACTGCTTGCCTCCATGCTCAGCCTTGACACCATAGTCTATCTCTTTTTTGTTTCGCTAGCCATTACCTTAGAATTACTTGTCCCCCTGACCTTCTGTCATTATGAATCTGTGAATCCTATCCATAGGTAAACCTTACTATCTTAGTTATCTTTTCCTTTTAAACTGATGAGCATCGATGAACTCACATGAATGAGTTATTAGGCTTACTACAAGTCAATGATGGATAGCCTCAGTTGGTTCCTTACTGTTGCTTGACAATCATTCTACCCTATTCTAATTATTGACCTATCTCATTACAGGGATGCATTATGTGAATTGGCAGGGATTATTCCAAACCTTTCACCCTTATTCAGATCTCCAACTACGTCCCAGTCTTTTACGCTTTCAACAAATGCCTTACTTTTCTGCTTAACTAAGAAAATGAAGGCCATATGAGGTGGGAGAGAACCGGACCAAGAGCATAGGTAGCAGAAATTTTCGATGGAAAAAGGAGAGAGTAGGGGAGGTTATTAGGACATTTTAAGGTATGGATAAAGGAGAAGTGGGAGCTCACATCTGCTGTAGCCTGTCCAATTAGTCCATCAATACATGGTTCATGGATAAGTGCTGTAGATGGACAGTGAACTGAACCCAGAATTAAGTAGTAAAAGGAAATTGAGCTGAATCACTTTTGAGGATTTGTACAGTTCTTTAAAATGACTCTAAGCTGCTCACTGTTGCAAAAGCTATGTCTTTAGCATCTATATTTGCCTGGTGCTCCTACATGATAACTGAAAATGAAATGCAGATATTTTAGAAGAATTAAAATTACAATAACCCATGGGGAATGGAAAGATACATGGTGGATGGAAATGGAATACAAAGCATTTTTGATTATGTATATGACCGGAAAGGTATGTGGTCTGGTTACATAGAAAGTGAGAATGACAATAATAATAGTTCACATTTCTACTTTAAGGTTTACAAATCACTTTTTTTTTCACCACAAGAGTTGTGAGGTAGCTAAGGCAAGCGTTGTTAAAGCAAAGTTAAACAATATGAAGTGACTTATTTGTTATCACATGGTTAATAACTGTTAGAGCCCAGGCTAACAGATGGGCAGCCCAAATGGCATATTTTATAAATTAAAAGAACTAGAGAAAGGCCTCTAGGATGCTGGTTGGATTCTCTTTATGGGAATTTATGAGAATCTGTGAGAATCACAAAGGATGAAAAGTAATGGAGAGGTTGTGCTCTGTGTTGGTGAAAGGTATACTTATACCAAAATCATGGACCACCAGTGTACTTATAGTACCCAGAAAGGGAGATCTATCTGGTAGAGAAAAGTCTGAACCATAGAATTAAAATTTTTTTATTACTTTTAGAAATTTACATTACTGCTAAAAGACTTGGGCTAGATATCTTGGAGAATCTCTTAAGTGACTTAGCAAATGAACAAGAGACATTTGAAATGAGTTCATCCACTTCGAAACAACTGCTATGTTGGCATCATAGTGTTTCAGTGTGGATTTTCATTCTAAAGTAGGATTAAATCATTCTCATTTATACTATTAATTTGTTTAGCAAACATTTCCCTCTACTCCATTGGGCACCTCATAGTGGCCAATGTTCCCTTGTGATGACAAATGAAAATTAGTTGAATCTTAAATAACTATGTACAGTGTGGTTTTAAGGTGGTTTTAAGGACTATTGGTTCTACAAACTAGAAAAATGCCACATCTCACTAACCTGTATCTGGGCGTTAAATTACTTTGGAAGTTATTAACAAAAGAACTATTTTTGGAGCTTTTGTCAGTGGGCAATTTGTTTCAAAATGGTGGACAGTCACAAATCAAACCAAAGAGGTTCATTAATGCCTTTTAGAAATGTGAAGTCCTGTCCTTTTGAGATACCACCCTTTCATAATGAGCAGTTTGTTACTGAGTTAAGTCTAATCAGAGTTCTAAGAGCGAAACGATAGATTTCGGGCTTGTACAAGCTAAGTATGAAGCTGGAAGTGGTGGATGAACACTCCTTTTGCTGTTGAGGAATAAATCTAGCTGAGCAGAGGAACAATTTGGAAGCAGTGAATCAGAGAAGGCATCCAGAGGATCAATTCTGAGGCTTACTGCTTACTGAGGTGTTAATCAGGCACAGTGCAGATCAATTTAACTTAGCAATTGAAGCATCCATTCAACACAAGAAGCCACATTCATCATGGAACTTTTATGGATGATTCCTGACACTGAAAGAGGACATAGAAGATTGCAATTCCATGATTATGAGCTATGCCAATCACATGTGTTTTCCTCCCTCATGTGCCTTCTTGGCAGTTTTCTGTAAGTGTATGCCCACATTTTCCCACAGATTTTGAGTATGTTGGTGGGAGAGTGTGATCCAGGTTTATGTGTAGATTGTGACACATTTATTATTTCTGCATTTGCTCTAAAACATGAATACACATGATATAGTTATTACTTTTGTCTTATTGCTAAGTAAATGGTTATATTTAAGATTTAAAAGTGTCATTATTGTGAGTGGCTGATTTGTTTAATTGGAAACACATCAGTAGGGACTCAAGAGCTAGAGTGGTGAGTAGGGGTAATGTATTTCTCTCACAACAGGGAGGACCTGTAGAAAATTAGAGTATAACTGGTGGTGGTCCTTATCTGGGAAATTAGACGTGCCAGTGTGAGAGCGTATTGGAGTGAGGGAGCTAGCCTAGAAAGGGAGTAGGTGTCTGTACATCAAATGTGAGAGGTGTAAGGTGCTACAGTATGAGTGGTTACCCCATGCATCCATTATAATAGCATGCCACATGTGGCTAAAATAAATCAACTTCTAAAGTGATTGGGGGCAGACAGAAAAATGAGAAATGCCGAATTTTTGTTTGAGTGTATTTCATGTAGTCAGGTGATGAAAAATAAACTCATTAAATTTTGCCCTGCAAAAAAAAATACATAACCAAGTCATCAAGTCACCATGAGGCAGAAATACAAAATAAAATCACATTACAGACTGATATTTTTGTTGCAAGCTGCCATAGGGGAGAGAATCCTAGTCTTTAGTATGTCCTGAACTTTCAGGGTAGATTCCTTGTAAATTAGATGCAGAATGATATGTCAGTATTTGCAAATACATAAACATTTGTGTTCCCTTAGATGGATGAGATGAGAAACAATGGGAAGAGATGGGAATGGGAGGAGGGAAAGGATGTGACTGGAAAGAGTGAGTAGAAATAACCCCAAATTTTGCATGCTCAGTAAAGATGTTAAGCAGAATGATTTTTAAAAGCAACTTTTCCAGATAATAAAACTCTTTTAGATTACTGGAGGTGGGGTGTTGTTGTCTTTTGTATTTTATAACAGCAATGGGGGTGGAAGAATTAAGTTCTTTTCCATAATACCTAACTTACTCCAGGTGGGGCTAAACAAACCTTGGGTTATCTAAACTTGTCATTAGAACATTGAAATACCAACTCATAACAGCTAATGACTGGGTATCACTGAGAAAGTCTGTTCCAATGGAGTTGCCATGGTAAGAATCTTCAGATTAGGAATTGTGCTTTGATATCTGTACAGGATATTTTGACTGGGCTATAAGGAACAGATGGGGGAAAATGTGGTTGTTTTCCTTGAGCAATCCTGAATTAACATCATAGACATTAAAGATGGGAAAGGCTGGTGCTGCCCATTGCCAAGTGGAACATCTGGGTCCACATGCAGTTTTTCATACCCACCTGGGAGCCACTACTGCCCTGGGCGAGGGGTATTCTAATAGGTAATCTCAATGTCTTTCTCTGTTGGTCCTTCTAGTAATAGACCTTCTGGAGCTTGGTTCAGCCTTGTTATGAAGTGTCCCAAGTGAAGTCATTCCAACCTTTAATGGCTCTCTTGATCTGGAAGATTCAATTCAGTGAACATTTATAGAAGGTCTGTCATGAGCCCAGAGCTGTTCACCCCTATTAGAAATGCTTAACCCTTACCTTTTTCTCTGAAATCTATACTTTTCTTGCCCTTGTATTTAATTTCTTTGATGAATGAATGTCCCTGATCTGTGCTGTCTTCTCTGGTGAACTGATGTGTGACGGTGATAACAGATCAAAGATTTAAAGCTGGAAGGGAACTCAAAGGTCATCTAGTCCAACCACCTCATTTTACCTGTAAGGAAACTGAGTCCAAGGAAGTTTAAGTGACTTGCTCAAGGTCACATAGGTAACAAGATGCTTTTGAAATTGATTTGTACATATTTCTACTAGCAAAGATTTGATAAATTGTGTTATCTTTGGAAAAACAGAAAAGTACATAGATGTGGACATAATAGAAACCAGCACTAAATGAAAGCGGATCATAACACCATATAATTAGAGTTTGTCTATAAGTTTGTTTAGTACAGCTCCCTCATTTTACAAATGAAGAAACTGAAGCCAAATTAAAAAGATGAATCTAGTTGGCAAAGACAGTAGTCACTGAGAAGCAGCATGGCATGGTGGATAAGGAGCTGGCTTAAAAGCCAGGAAGACCCCAGTTCAATTCTCACTTTTGATACCTACTGGCTATAGGATCTTGGGCAAGTCACTTAACTTTTCACTGCTCTCAGACTTGGAGTTAGGAAGGCCTGGGTTCAAGTCCTATCTCTGACAAATCTGGCTGTGTGGTTGGGGGCAAATCACTCATCCTTTTGGTACTATGATCAACTCTTTAAGGCTTTAAGATATGGATGAGTTGCTTATCTGCATCAGTGTAGGGATTTTCCATACTGGGAGCTGCTCACACTAATGACTCACATATCTGGACCATAAAAAAAAAAAACCAAACCCATTAGAACTAATTTGTATTACTCTGGCCACTACTTGGTAGGTGAATAGTGTGCTATTTAGTTAAAAAGAAGTTGTCCTGGGCTTAAAAACCAAATTGTCCATGGATAATCCATCAAATGGGTAATTAAGGATTCTCCATGTTGCAGTTGTTCCTGTTTAGTGTTTGTTTCTGCAGTGTGCCATGTGAGCATGGCCTATGAGACACAGCCCCTGCTCTCAGAGGGTGATGGGAGCACAGACCAGGCACACAGTGCCTGCATTTAATCTAATACACCACAAGGGCAATTAGGGCATCAAGAGCCTGTCATTTGTCACAATTGTTTATTTTAAACAGCTTTAATCCTTTACTTTATAAAATTATTCATGTGGAGTGTAATGTGGAACTCTGGCTGAGGAGTTATCAGAAGGAAACATGGCATCCTCTAATTAGGCTGCTTTTGAAAAGAACAAAAATGGGAATTATAGGGTGAGGCAGAAGAGTGAGCTCTCATGGACATTGTAGTTGGGGTTTCTTGACACGTTTGTTCACAACAGAACAGATCATGTGCTTTCACTGCCCTGGCTTACAGGAGGCTTCAGTCACAGTAGTTCCACGGAGCTTGGAGCAGCCTTTTGGGCTATCTCCATGGTCAGAACCATGTAGTATCAGGGCTGGCAAGGACCTGGGAGCTTGAAAATCTGAGCTCCTCATTGTATTGCCGAGGAAGCTGAACTCTAGGGACAGGAAGGACTTTCTTTGAGTCACATAGTGAGGACTGGAGTCCAGTTCTCTTGATTTTCAGTCCGAGGCTCTTTTCACCACACTGTGCTTTGCCTAGCCACTACTCTATGAGTGTATTATAGGGCCTGCAACATTTGGCCCAACAGGTCATTTAAAAAAAATTTAATTTAATTTTTTTAATCAGCAAAAATTTACCTTTTCTTCCCCATCTCCAGTTCCCCTTCCAATTGAGAAAGAAAGAAAAACAAAATATTTATTACAAATATATATGTATATATATATATGTGTATATATATATATATATATATACACATATATATGTGTGTGTATATATATATATATAGTCAAGCAAAATGAAATCCCACTTTGGCTATGTTAAAAAAAAGTTGAAGTCTATATTCCGAGTCCCACATCTCTCTATTAGAAGGTGGCTGACCCATTTCAGTATTAGTCCTCTGGAATTGCAGTTGGTCATCACACTGAACAAAGTTCATGATTCTTTCAGAGTTGTTTTTGTGATATTTTTGTCATGGTATAATTTTTTTCTCCTTGTTCTGCACACTTCACTCTGTGTCAGTTCATACAAGTCTTCCCAAGTTTCGAAACCATTTCTTTCTCCCTTTTTTATAACATGATAGTATTCCATCATATTTATTCACAATATTTTTTTTGAGGGGGGAAGGCAAGGCATTTGGGGTTATATGACTTGCCCAAGGTCACACAGCTAGTAAGTGTGTCAAATGTCTGAGGCTGGATTTGAACTCAGGTCCTCCTGACTCCAGGGCTGGTGTTCTACTCACTGTGCCACCTAGCTGCCCCTATATACAATGTTTTGTTTGACCATTTGGCAATTAATGAGAACTTCTCAGATTCTAATTCTTTGGCACCCCCAAAAGCTCCGATGTAAATATTTTTGTACTTCATTAGTTATGATATGTTTTGCTTAGTACTAATCCCTGTCTTAATCTGACCTCCCTCTTATTCAGAGATATGCTGGAGCTAGATTGTGAGAGCTGATTGTTCTGTTTTCAGTGTGAGCTTTTATACCTTGAAAAGCAGCAAAAGTTACACATCAGGGCTTGATTTATTATTTTGCTGATTGCCTGGACTTGTGGTGGCAAAAATATTAATAATGCTGAATAAATTTAAGAGTATGCTCAAGTGTACATTCCCCACTGGATAGCTGGTTGTTAAACATGTACTAATATACTCCTGCTCTTATTCTCCTCTCTCTTTTCTTCCTTTTTTTTTCCTCTGTTGAGTGGAATGCATTTCTGCATCCAGCTACGTATGTGTGTGCATTCTTCCTTTCTTTGATCAGACCAGGTGAGAGTAAGGTTCAAGTGTTAGTGGCTCCCTTACACTTTCCTCCTTGTTTGTAGAGACTTCTACACCCTGAGCCTTCCTCCCCTTTCCTCCACTATCGTTTCCCTTCCTTCCTCCCTTTTCATTCTGCTTTTATGAACAAGACATAATAGAACTACCTTGAGGACGATGTACATATATTCCCAGTGCGTCGCTTGGAGTCCAGCACATACTAGCAGCTTAAGGCACGTTGTTGTTGTTTAGTCATTTCAGTTGTGTCTGACTCTTCCTGACCCCATTTGGGGTTTTCTTGGCAGAGATACTGGAGTGGTTTGCTATTTCCTTCTCCAGCTCATTTTATATATGAGGAGACTGAGGCAAATAGGGTTAAGTGACTTGCTCTGGTCAAACAGCTAGTAAGTGTCTGAGGCCACATTTGAACTCAGATCTTCCTTACTCTAGGCCTAAGTCTCTATCCACTGGGCTACTTAGCTGTCCCTAGCTTAAGGCATAGTTGTTGTTTAATTGATCGGTGGAAATTTAATTTCTCTGACTTCTGGAGAAACATAATGAGAATGGTGGTCAGGGTGGGAGTTTATTACCGACATATAAAACAGTTAAAGGAAAAGAAGACTGGATTATTTTAGCATAATGCAAAGCTAGTTTTAGTGTTTATCCAGGGCAGGGGCTGTTTATGCCAGCTTAAATACTCCTGGGGCTGTAGAATGAAGCTCCTACCTTCCTTTTGAACAGGACCAGATATTGAGATTCAAGACAGCTTACTGACCAGGCTGCCAGCAACCAAACTCAGGCTGGATAAAGTTATCATCTTCAAAACACCCTTAAAACTAGTCTTCTGACCTTTCCTACGAAGTCATCCTGCGCACTGCTCCTCTGATTATCTTATTAAATTTTTTTATCTTGTTCAACAGTTTTCAATTGCTCTCCATTGAGTATTGGAAAAATGACCAAACTTTACAACCTGGAATTTGAAGTCTGTTGTCGTCTAATCTCAACCTACCTTTCCTATGTCATATACTGATGTTTCCTGATGTTAACCTTTTGATTGTTTTGGTAGGATTTATCCACTGTCTCACGAACATGCCCTATGCAGGACAGATGTCACACCTTTGCTTGTGCTATTTCCTCCATCTTGGAATAGCCCCGTCCCAGCACTGATTTTTTACCTCTTTTTTTACCTTTTTAACTCTGGATCCTACTCATTTTCAAGGCCCTGAGTTAGTTTCCCCAGGGCCATAAAGTCCTTCCTGATTCCATCAACTTCAAATAATCACTTCCTCCTCTGAATTGATGCCACTCACCTGGTACTGAATCAGATTCTACTTTGTATGTTATTTAATTTTTCATATGTTCTACTCTGTCTCCTGAAACTAGGTTCTAGGTTGATTGAGGACAGGAATAACATAATTGTTCATCCTTGTATTCGCAGCACCTAGCACTGTGCTGTCAGGTACAGTAGTTACTTAATAAATGTTTATTGAATGGAAATGAATACTATTGTAAATTTATATGTCTCTAATCATGGATGTGGTTTACAGTTAAAGAGTGCGTACATTATTTCATTCCATAAATATAACAACACTGTAAGATTGGTAGGGAAGACTAATCAATCATTTCTTTCAACTTTTTTCCCCTCTAATCTATTGCATTGATTTTAATTCTTTTTGACTTGAACCTACTAGGTTCTATGAGTACTATAGTGCTCTAACCAATACTATAGGTACTAGGTGTTATAACCAGAAGGCTATAGTAGGTTGTCTTTGCTTCACTTTCTGATATTGTTCTTTAAAAGTGCTGTTTTAGACTGATGTTACCTTTTTTTGAAAATGAAGTGAAGTAAAATTAACATTGTTTTGAGATGTCTCAGAGACCCTCATTTTATAACCTTATTTCTCTCCACCCAGTTACCCATAAATGGTGACAGCTTAGAGGTATTATAAAATCAGCCATGGGAATAACATAATCTATTGACAGTCAAAAGATGTGGGAGTCATTATGACAAGCAAAGCTAAAGGTGAATCTGAGTCTTTTGTCTCATTTGAATTACTAGCAATGAATTAAGAAGTGATTTGATTGTGAGGGTGAGATTTTTCTAAAGGGCATTTAAAAGTGTTCAGGTGAGTACTATACTTGGGTCACATTCATTTTTCTACTTTCATCCCTCAATGTTCCCTCAATGGCCACTTATTAACCTGACTCATTCTTGACAGTGCTTAGCCCTGGATACCCACCGCACAGTTGGGGTTCTGCTGCCGCTGCTGTTCTGAGTAACCTTTACAAACAAGTCATTCTTGGTAGATGAGTCATTTAATCATAGCCTGTTTGGATCCCCCCACCAAGTAACTGTCCATGGAGATGAGGTGATAGGGCTGTGCTGTGTATGTCAAGAAGAAAAGCGGGGAGCAGCTTCCCTCGCTCATCAAGAAAGTTACTCCTGTGCTGCCATCTGGCAGCAGAAATTACTTCTCCAAAATTGCTAGTATAAGTTAATGGGGCCTACCACACAAATAACTGGCATACCAGCCATAACCTCTAGTGATTGGTTTCTCTTTGCCCTGGCACAAAGGCAGAAATATATAGACTGGATATGTTATCAGAATTTTGTGCTTAGTCTTTCTTTTATATTTTCATTGGAGAAGTACCTGAAAGGACCTTGCATTCTGTAACATGATACCCTTCTCATGCTCCATTCTTTGTATTATGTGATTTTAGCTAGGGAAGTGGATAATGTACCCAGGCATCAAGCAGTGGAACAGATCACAATGAGCTTGAAAATGGCCAGGCTTTATGTGAGTGCTTGCTAAAAGCGTGTCTGTTTTTAAATTGATGACTTCGGTTTTCTTCATTATTTTTCCTTCTTTGTCTCACTCATTGGACCATTGGGAGGTGATAATTAAAATATTCATGTAGTCAAAAATATTTCTTGAATAAATGAATGTAAGAATGATATTTGATATTGTCAGCATTTATTGAGAGCTCCAAATTCATACAGCAATTTTAGATAGCAGAAAGTTGTAGACTTGGAACTGTCTTTAAAGACTTGATTATCTAAATTAGATGAATACTCTTCTGCCCAACCACAGAGAAGGAAAGGGACAGGACCACTGGAAGATTTCTCATACATAAAACAAGGGGGTTGAGTTGAATGATTTCTAATGTGCCTTTCAGTTCTAATAATCTCTGATTCTGTGAGAGACAAAAACAGTGGTGACTATTCCCATTCACATTGTGGATATTGGCCATCTTTTCCTAGGAAAGTGCTTGAGAAATGAAAAGATTGGCTACTAAATAGGGAAAGGACAATACTTACATGGGGACAAAATCTCCTCTTGTAGGATTGTAGCAGAACAGATATTGTTAAGGATGAAGAGAAAAGTGTGGTCAGAAGTGAATGGCCAGGAGACTCAGACTTGGGGGCTGGCATGAATAATTGCCCACACAAAATCATGAAGTAGCTCCCCATTTTGGAAACTTACTTGTCAGTGCAAACGATAGTGAATGATCTAGTCTTCAGATCCATTGGTTTTTAAGCTGAAGTAGATGGTTAACTACTCAAGGAAAGGGACTCCCATCTCATGTTTCCATGTATCTCCCATTGTGTTTAATGCCTTATACATACAGGTACCCAATAAATGCTTGTTTAATGAAAAAAAAATTAACTACTCTCTTTGGAAATCCTGATTTCTCTTATGCCCTTCTCTAGCTCAGAGAACATTGCTCATCTCTGTCTTCAATATTTCAGTGGCTCTGTGATGTAACCAGTTTGTTCCTCCTCTGGGGCAGATCACAATCCATGTGGCTCTGTGCCATCCTTATCAATATTTGGATGTTTCTAACTCTCTTTAGGCTTCTTTGATTCATCTTGGTCAAGATGACCTATGAGTTTCCTTATATATATATTTTGCAATTCCTTGATCTTATTCTATTTAACAATGACAATAACAACAACTAATCTTTTCTTGATTCCGTTGGATAAGACTCCAAAAAAGAACTCAGAGGTAAATGATGTGGCCAGAAAGACTTCTTAGTTGCCTAAGTCGGAGGTGCAGCTGAAACCTTGGGGGTCCTCATTTTTGATGTTGAAAAGTTCCTGCTTAATTAAGTATGAATTCAGAAAGTTGTAAGAGATTTTCTGAACGAGTCCCCAGAAAAGGAGGATTTTTGTTCATGTGAAGATTGAATTTCCATGTTTCACTCTGCAGGGGACTAGATCCTGTCACCACATGTAGCAGAACAAATAGAAATGGATCCTTGCAATCAGAAGTCAAAGATAGAACCCAA
Organism: Trichosurus vulpecula; assembly: GCF_011100635.1. Taxonomy (NCBI): domain Eukaryota; kingdom Metazoa; phylum Chordata; class Mammalia; order Diprotodontia; family Phalangeridae; genus Trichosurus; species Trichosurus vulpecula. The sequence goes on along the minus strand of NC_050573.1, from coordinate 391,199,392 downwards.
AAACCATGTAGGAAAATTGGGAAAAACTTTATGACCCAACTGTCTAATTGTTATAATGAACAGGGTACAAATGGTCCTTAAAATTTTTACATCTGTTTTCCTAAGAACCAGCCTTCGTTATCCTGTAGTCATTAATTTAAATTTTAAACAGGCAAAGACAAGATTATCAAACTCATGAGTAAAGACCAGATGTTTTCAAAATTATGTCTTATGTGGGAGTGTATGCTACCCTTTCTTAAAGCTGTTTCTTTGGTTTCTTCCATTAACCTAAGAGTTTCTAAGAGGACCTAAGCAAAGGAGAAGTCGATGGTGAAGATTTATATTTATAGTCCTTGATGAACTGAATACATTTACAAGCTGCATTTTGAAATCATAATGATCTAATGTGGAGCAATCAGAATTCCAAAATCATCTAATCAAGAATGACATCAGAGGCGAAAAAATCTCTCGATGGAGTAGGTATAATTCCCACTATAAATCTTCGATTTACAGCAGATGTTCTAATTCAGGGGATTCAAGAAAAGAACTTTAGAGCTAAGTTGTCCAGGAGATAGTTATTTAGAAAGGAAAGCCAACATAAAACTTTGTTTACTTAAAGAAAAAAAAAGGTCATTCTTAATCTCTGTCCTCATTGCCCAGATCGTAACCATATCATCTTAGCCAACAAACAGCTTAAGATCTTGCCTTCCTGAATATCAAGAGAGTTGGACGGCTAAATAAATCTAAAGGGATAGGAGGCTGCTTGAAAAGAAGGGTAATCAAAGAGTGATACAAGGGCTGCCTGTTCTCTAATTTCTAATGTCCTTCCTTCTGTGGTAAATTCCTTTTCCTGTTCTCTCCTGCAGCCCTCTTTGTGGGGCCTGACAACAGAAATGAACATCAGCAAGCCCTCAAAGCTTGTCAATTCCAGCGAGGAGTTATTCTGATTCATCGATCAAGGAAGTCATAGAGATCCAGAAATGCTAGGGCTGTGCGTCATGCTTCAACCTAATGTCTTCTCAGTTGGCACACTGATGAGGCACGGCCTCCTGGGGAGGGGGGGGTGGGTGGCGGTGGCCAAGTTATGGATGTGGCCCATGTTATCGCTGTGTTTGGGCCCTGCCCCCTGATCTAGAAGCAGAACTGTCAGTGCCAAAGGTCTGTTGTTCTTAACAGTTTACTTGGTCTTGTCAGAAGCCACATTTATTCTTTACTGTTTTCTTATTGCTTTTAAAATAAATATTTACAGATTTATTGCATACTTATTTTCCAAATGGATAGACATTTTTAGAAATGACATTTCTGAAAGTGCAGAAGCTATCTGGCACATCTACAGTGTAGCATACCATGTGTTTTCTGACAAGAGCCTCATCAAAACTGTCTCCGGAGTTTATCTGATGAAACTCCATTGCGGTGTGTTGTATCAAGTTTATGGCCCCGACCCTCTCCTCTTTGCTTTTTATTTTTACATCTGACACAGGGAAAATGGCAAGTTAAAAAAAAAAAAGATTTCCAGCAAACTGATCTGTAGAAGCCACAGGAACTCCTCAGAACTATGGAGAAGGATACTGTCTTCAACCGCTTCCCTTCTCTTGGAGACAGTCTCTTTTCAATTACATTTTCAGTCATCCTCTCCTTACTGTCAAGGAAATGGCTTAAAAGTTGAATGCCAGGGAGATGCATAGAAAAGCAACATGAAAAGCAGAAAAGTTTGTATTGTGGAGTCAATTCCACCGTAAAGATGCTGCTGACACGTCGACAAAGTCATTTGAGGTCTATACCTCAATATCAAAATATGAAAAGACAATAATAATAGTTGCTGTTTTTAAAATAAGAAAGGCCCCCTGGCATGTTGGGTGTAGACTTTATGCTAGATTTATGGGAAGATGTAGACAAGAGTTGAATGGAATGGGCAGCCATTGCGGTGGGGGGTGGTTTGCCATCTGATTTATTGGGGCAGGATGAGGGCAGTATTGAAATAATGCCTGAAAGCCCATAGATGAAGGGAGCTACATCAAATGAGTGTTCCGTAGTGGGAAAGTCGCTGGAATTGGATGTAGAAGACATGATTTCAAATCCTGGTTGCATTATTAAATGCCTTTGTGGCTTTACCAAGTTACTTCTTCTCTCTAGGCCTTAGTTTCTTCATCTGTGAAATAAGCGGATTAGACTCTGTGGCTTCTGAGGTCCTTTCCAGCTCTAAGTTTGTCATTCTATGGTAGCTGTTGATGACTAGAGACGTAATATGAAGCTGTCATTTCACCAATTATTTATCTGGCGAACTGAAGAAATTTTTTAAAGCTCATTGGAAAGGGAGATAGGGTGACACAGTGTATAGCACTGGGCTTGGAATCAGGAAGACTCATCTTCCTGAGTTCAAATCTAGCATCAGATACTTACTAGCCATGTAGTCCTGGGAAAGCCACTTAACCCTATTTGCCTCAGTTTCCTCATCTGTAAAATGAGCTGGAGAAGGAAAGACAAACCACTCTAGTATCTTTGCCAAGAAAACTCCAAATGGGGTCACAAAGAGTTGGACATGACTGAAATGATTAAACAACAGACAACACCAGTCTCATAGAAATAAATGTTCCAGTAGCCCTTTGCAGTGTTGGCCAAAGCCACTGCCATAGGATCATAGATTTGCAGCTAGAAGGGTCCTGTTGGAAAGAACTCATTACCAGATGTATACACTCTGGAGGTCCTGGTGGAGTTTATGGCAAAAATGTGACCTGTCCATAGCTGTCAGTTTTTGACTTCACATTGGCTCCCTGGCTTCTGACCACTTGCCAGATTTCTTGGTTCCCCTTGTACGTGGTAGAACATGTGTTGGTCTTAGAGGGAATGGTGTAGAATCACATAGCATGTCTAGTTTCAATATACTTTCTAAATAGGGACCATTTGTCTCTATAAATTAGAATTCCACCAATTTGGAATTTGGTCTAACTTGTCCCTGGAGCAGGTGGATGTTGCTTTGCAGATCCTTTCTTCATATTGAAAATTAGTAGGTTAAATAAGATTGCTGGGAGAATATATTTAAACCTTAAGAGAACCAATTGTTTTCAAGTGCCCAAAGCATTTTAGAAGCATCTATTCATACACAAAACATATGATATATTAATTATATAATTATATATGCTAATTGCTTAATTCTTAACTGTTTGTTAAAGCAAGTCCCTTATTGATTTTTACTAGGTAACAATTCTGAAGCCTAGTTTAAGTATATTATCTGAAAGTGTTGAAATGGAATTTTTAGAAGTATTCTACATTTCTGATTGATCTCCTAATTAGTCTGAATTAGGAAAGATTGTAGTTTAAGTGGGTTTTGTGATATAGAAATGTGATGAGCTCATTAGAAAGCTAGAAATTAAAGTTATTGCTAAATTAGATGCACTTTCCCTATTTCCTTCCCATATTTTTTGGGCACATTTCAAAAACTTAGACCCTCTCCTAGTAGCATAATAATGAGAATAGCTCATGATACAAGATTTATTCTTCATCCAAGACAATCTCCAGATGTGAAGTCATGGGGTTCAGAACTGGGAGAGATCTTGGACATCATCATTTCATAGATGAGGAAACTGAGACTCGGGGAAATTTAGTGAGTTGCCCAAGGTCACCCAGGTAGTTGAACAGCAGGGCTGGGATTCGAACCTGGTGAGTGTATCACTTTCCCCCATGCTTCTCTGGTTCCCTTGATAGAGTCCTGAGACCTGAAGCTAAGATCCTGGACCCATATATCTTGGCCTAGCTATTACTGTGAACTTGAGAGGAGTTTCAGGAGATGGTGGAAGGAGGAGGGGTCCCCTAGGAGCATTTAACAATTTTACTTTCATTGTCACTTTGTTCAATAAACTGTATTGCCATGGTATGTTTAGTGCCTAGATCTTGTGCCTATGGGGATTGTTTGTGCATCATTCAGAAGAGAATTTATATATAGGTCATAGATCTTCTATGTTTAATATATTTGAACAATATTTTATATAATCTAGTTTAAATTTTTAATCAGTTCAATATGGGTTTTAAACTTCTCAGAACCATGTATATGCAAGAGAGACTCTGATGAGACGACTTAGCTGGTGGCTTGACAAAGTATTGAAATAGAATGTTGAGTAGAGTCAAGATGTGTGATCATCTAATAACAGGAGAAGCAGCAGTGGTAAAATGACACCTCTGAACCCAGAGATTCTGGGTTCAAACCTAGTTCTTCTACTTGCTACCTGTGTGTCCTTGGTAAAGTCACTTTATCTCTTTGAGTCTCAGTTTCCTCGTCTGTAGAATGAGAAGCAGAGTAGCATGATGGATAAAGTTTTGGGCTTTTAGACTAGATGATCCCCAAGGTCCCTTCTAGTTCTGAAGCCTATCAAAAAGACCTCATCTAAAAATCTATGAGTGGGGCAGCTAGGTAGTGCCATAATGGACAGAGTGCTGGGCCTGGAGTCAAGAAGACTCATCTTCCTGAGTTCAAATCTGGCCTCAGATACTTTCTAGCTGTGTGACCTTGGGTAAGTCACTTAACTCTGCTGCAGTTTTGTCTTCTGTAAAATGAGCTGGAGAAGGAAATGGCAAACCACTCCATTATCTCTGCCAAGAAAACCCCAAACAGGATCACAAAGAGTCAGGCAGGACTGAAATGCCTGTATGACAGCAAAAAGTCTATGACTCTCTGGAAGTTATCTTGAGGCTGATGACTAAATCTTATATCACTTGCTGTTATTGTATTACTTGAAAATTCCTTCTAGTTCTAAATACATGATCAATTTTTTTGGGGAGGGGATCACAATCTTCATAGAATTCATATACCTAAAGGAAGTTTATCACAACCAGAGTAGTTACTTTGGGAAGTCATGCCCTTAGTCCAAAGAAGCTATCACGTTTTAAAATCTTTTGAGAATCCCTCTCCACAATGACTTTCTACTTATGTTCACTAGGGCAAGCTTTTGGGTAGGTGAGTGATAGCTTTATTTAAGGCACTGTCTCCATTCAGACCTCTGGTCTGAATTTTTAGATAGCAATGCAGGCCCAAGAGAACTCTAAATCATTTAAAAATTCATTTTCCTTGACTAGAAGCTCATTAAACATTGGAATGGGAGGGAGTATGGTGTAGGGAGTTGAGTGAGGTTCTGGAATCTACTCTGAGTGCCCTGAAAAATATGAGATAATTTGAGAGTAGGGACTGTATTTTGCCTTTCTTTGTATTCCTGGCACTTAGAACAGGACTGCGACATGGTAAACACCTAATAAGTGCTCATTGACCAACTAACTGATGGTGTATTCTTATTTGAAGGAGGTATAGATAACCTCCCTGACAGTCCTTATAGTACTGTAATTTTATGAAGGTGAAAGAAACGTCATACTTAACTCCTTGGTCACAAAGGCTAGAAATAATGGAATATTGCTGTGTTTTTCTGTTTAGAGACTGAAGGATCTAAAACCTGATGAACTAGATGACCTCTAAAGTCCCTTCCTTCTGTCTTAAGATCTTTAATTTTAGGACTAGCTAAGGGTAATGAAATGAATGATAGGACTAAGACTCCCTCCTCCCTCAGTTCCCAACCCCATTATCACTTTGAGTTTACATTCTTAACTAATACATTGGAAAAAAGGAATCTTGACTTTGGTAGTTTCTTTCCGAGAACATGTCATCCCTGTAGGATTCTTTGATGGCCAAGGTTCCTGTTCATATTCAGCTTTTATAAGCACTCCTGTAGCTCAACACTAACTTACAGTAGAGATTTTGGCAGCTTTTGTTTTCTTAAGAAGCTGGCCGCTATCGAAATGTAGGACTGGAGAGAACAGAAGTGATGTTGGTTTAGCTCCAACAAAGCAGTCAAGTGTAACTAATACTGTATTATTAACACTGGGTGAAATTTTCAACTTTCAGTATCTTGATGAAACATAGACAATAAAAATTGCTCAGTGACTTTTTCTAACCTTTCCAACCTGTATTTTACTCCCCAAGACCACCATCCACTTTTCATTCGCAGACAATAAACCAGAGAGTGCAAAAGTATGCCGCTCACGAGGAAAGATGGCTTTTTCTCTAAACTCAACAGCTACATGAGATTGCTTTGCCAAATTTAACTCTCTCTTCTTATAAATGCCCAGGTACAAAAATGTAGTTATAATGAGTGATTGGAATGGTAGCTGGGGCCCCTTGGGAGAGAGGAACGGTAAGGGAGATATGTTTTTGTTTTTAAAAACAAAAACAAAACCACCCCCACCCCCAAAATGCATTGAGCTGGTCATATCCTTGAGTGTGATAAGAAAATATTTCATTGCAATGCAGTTGTTATTTCATTAATCTAATTGCTTTTGAAATGTTCTATTTTTCAGAAATACAGTAGAAATAAAACCATGCGATATATTAAAATCACAGGAGTTTCAGTCATGTCGCATTGGAAAGAGTTTTGTTCTCTAGCATTTAATTTCTTTAGGAATGTGCCAGGAAGGTGGTAAGACTTTTGCAAAGCATGTAGTCAGGAGTTTTGCAGGTGGGGTCAAAGAGAACATTTCCTTGGACTATTAAAAAAAAAGAATATCCTGCTGATACTTCACATCTATCATTTTGGGTAAATTTCAGTTTTTAGCGAAAGCCCAGGCTAGCCCCAGGCAAAACTGTGATGCTTAGCTAGGTGCCCTTTCACCTTTCCTTTATGTGATTCTGAGTCCTCTTTCAGGGTGCCATTGTGATATCTTAACTGAAGCCTGTCTTTTCTGCATCTCCCCAAGTTTTGGGCTCTACTTGTTGAAGCTTTTATCAATCACTGAGCAAGCATTTATGTTAGAATCTCCATTTCCAAAGAATAAAGTGCCCTCTCCTCCAGTGTAAGTTGATCACCTGAAATCTCAGCATCATGAAGAATAACTCAGGTTTGGATACCGTCCATCTTCTCAAGTCATCTTCAGTTGCCTCTTCCTTTTGAACATAGGGCTGGAGAGCAGAGCATTAGCCTTCTCCCACGACCTTCCTTTATGGAGGGCTCACAGCCTGCTTGGTAACTCCATGCTCCTTCAGCAGTTCTGCTTGGCTTTCACACCCCCTTTCCCCTTTCAGTTTCCTTTGTATGCTGTCTTCCCTCATTAGACTGCAAGTCCTTGAGCTCAGGGCCGTCTCTTTTTAAAATTTGTACCCCCGGCATTTAGCATGACATCTGGCACATGGAAGATGTTTAATAAATGTTTATTGAGTTGAATTGAAAATTTATTGATCACCTTCTGTGCCAGGTGATGAAGATACAAAGGAAAAAAGGAGACAATCTCTTCCCTCAAGGAATTTACCTTCTGCTGGGGCAAGAACATGTGTATGTATATTTAAGTATATATAAAATCTGTCAAGTAATCACTCAACATTTATTAAGTGCCTATTATGTTCCAGGCACTGTGCTAAGCACTAAGAATACACAAAGAGGCAAATTTTAGTCCATGACCTCAAGAAGCTTACACTCTAATGGGGGAGAAAGCATGCAAACAAATATATACAAATCAAGGTATATATATAGGATAAATAGGGGATGATTAATAGAGAGACAGCTCTGGAATTAAGAGGGATAGTGGAAGGCTTCCTATAGAAAGTGGGGCTTAGTTGGGACCTAAAAGAAGTCAGAGAGGTCAGTAGTTAGTGTGGAGAAGAGAGAGTGTTCCAGGCATGGAGGACAGTAAGAGAAAGTGCCAGGAGCTGAAGGCTGGAGTGTCTTGTTTGTAGAACAGCCAGGAAGCCAGTGTCACTGTATTCAGCTGAAGAATATGTGTTGTGGATAAGGTCTAAGAAGACTGGACAGTTAGGAACGGTCTAGGTTATGGAGGGCTTTGAATGCCAAACAGAACACTTTGCATTTGGTCCTGGTGGCAACGGGAAGCCACTGGAGTTTACTGAATAGATATGTACAAAGAAAGACAAGATAAATTTTTTGTTTTGGTGAGGGCAAGGAGGAAGAGGCACTAGCTGCTGGGAGATGAAGAGAGGCCTTGTGTGAGAAGATGGTGCTTGATCTGAACTTTGAAGGAAGCTAGGCATTCTAAGAAACAGAGGCCTTATGACTAGTCATATGACTCAAACTCAGGCCTTCTGACTTCAAGGCCAGCGTTCTTTCTACCAGCAGTCATTGCTTTCATTTAATTCATTCAACAAGTATTCAAGTAGCCACTATGTGTGAAGTAGCATGCTAGGTGCCAGGAGAAATATAATGACAAAAAATGACCAAGTACTTGTCTCTAAGAAGGTTACAACTTATCAGGGATATAAAACACATGTACAAATAACTACTCGAAAAGTGCGTAAGAGAGGTACAATCGACTAAGATTTTAGGAGACAGAAAAACAACTTTTTAATAATAACTAACATTTACGTAGTGTTTACCAGGGACTGTGCTAAGGACATTATATTTATTATTTAGTTTGAACCTCATAACGACTCTGGGGGACAGGTATTATTATTATTTCCCTTTTATAGTTGAGGAAACTGAGGCAAACAGTTTAACAGGTTAAGTGACTTACCCAAGGTCCCGCAGCTAATAAGTGTCTGAGTCCAGATTTGAATTCAGGGCTTCCTGGCTCCAGGCACAACCCTCCATCCACTGAGCCACCTACTTGCCCTTTCATTGGGAAAATCAATTTTATCTAGGAAGTATCCTTCGATCTGCACTTGAAGGATAGGTTTCAACAGGAAAGGATGGAGTGGGAAAACCAGGGCATTTTGGGCACAGAGAATAGCATGGCAGGAAACTAGTCTAGTTTGGACAAAGTATAGAATATTTGATGAGGACTTCTGTGGAGGCAAGACCAGAAAAGCTGTAAACAGACTGGGGTGGGGATTCTGACTGTAAGGTGAAGGAGTTTGGAATTTATTCGGCAGACAATGGGGAGCAATGGAAGAATTTTGTAGGGATGAATGTGTTGAAGAGTAGTAGAGTGCTGTACACTGAGGAGGTTAATTTGACAACAGTGTATAAGATTAATAGGGTGTGGCAGAGAAAAGGCAAAGAGGCCTAGTAGTCTTAAGGATGGTGAACTAGAGCAGTGGCCATAACGATTTAAGAAGAGGACGGATGCAATAGATATTTCAGAGACAGACCCAACAGGATCTGGTAACTGATTGGATGTGGCACTGTGGGAGATACAAGAAAAGTGGAAGACCTATTCCCTGTCATCGAGGAGCTTACATCTAGCTGGGAAAGACAAGCACAACACATAGGAAAGAACTAGAGATCTATTTACTGGTAATTTCATGGTACTGACAACTTGCCATAGTAACTATGAGAAAGGAGAAATCAAGGCAGGTTCTTTCTACTTCTCATCAAAATGTACTTGTACAAAGTGACAATTGTTGATTTCTGATAAATTAATTCACACTGAAACATTAATGGTTGATAATAATTTAATATTTTATTCTACCTAGGGTCACTTGCATTTAAAAATGGTATTCCTAAAGTTGAAGTACCTTAACCCTAAGGAATAACTCTCAAATAGTGGTGATTGCAGATACCATTGACAGACTAGTTAGGGAGACATTTTTTGAGGAGAGGCATCTTACGGCAGTGCCCCTAAAATATCAACCCATATGTGACAGGTGATGTCCCATGTCAGTCTAGGACAAAGTATGGAAAGGTGCAGTTGATTGACTTAAATATTTTCATGATAGTTATTAATCACTGTATCTCTAAATATATTTCCTTCAGGCTAAGGTTACTACTGCATTTCCTCCTGCCCACCCCTTGGACATTTAAGGGCAAATCAAACTTCATAGATCTTCCATCTGTGCACTCAAAATAAATGAAATACAACGAAAGTCCAAATCCAACAATAAAATACTGAATTCTTCATCACTCCTTCTTTTGCTTCTCTTTTAGAATCATTACTATTTGTTGGATGCCTACTGTTAGACACCGTACAATTGTCTCTTCCTTAGCTCTCAGTATAGTCCTTGTAGTTCAAGCCCTCACATCAGGAACTGTTATTCTGAGGATGGCCAGTGGTTTAAAAAATTTAATCACGTGATTGACAACTCTGCAAAGTAGCAACACACATGGCTCTGTTCCTTCTGCTCTTAGATAAGCACAATTTTAATTTCCAGGAGAAAGTGATTAGGTGATAAATAGCAAAGTATTCTGCTGGGGGGGAGGCAGGGTCATTATTTTTTGATTTGTTTCTTGGAAGAATTTTCTTTGCCTTACTAAATTCCAAGCTCCGTGAGTGCAGGGATCTTATCTTATTGATCTCTGCATTCCTCCAAGAGAATAATTGACAGAGTGTTGGACAGAGTAGTCATTGAACTTAAATTTATCTCTTCATAATGGCTCTAAATTGTGGATGAAAAACAATATAATCTGTGATGTGATGGGTACTAAAACACGATCGTTTACTGAAAGATAGACAATGTATATAAGTCAGTTAAACTAGTTGTTTCTTTTCTACTGTATCTCCCATGATCCATTGGCTAGTGGTTGGGACCAAAGTATCCAGGCCAATGCAATACATATTACAGAATCTGATGAGAGAAGCTGTTTCTAAAGGGAATTGGGGATGATGTAAATATAATATTTGTCTTAAGTACCAAGTGCTTAAGCTGACGTAATATCAGACATTAGGGCCCCCAGTTTACCCATAGCCCAGAAGGGGGAGGGAAATCAATTTAGTGTACTAATTCAATGGAGACAACAATCCAATTGCTTATGGTTGGAATAACATATCTTTTTCCCCCCAGTGTGGTTAGTGAGGACAATCTCTTTTCAACGATCATGAAAATCTGTAATGTTCTGAGGCTCCATGCAATTAGCACAATATTTTTGGTGAACAGAATCATCAAAAGGATCTCCATATCTATAGAGAATCCCACTTTCTTTTGGATTTTGGGTAGGACATCCACTAAGACAGTGAACAGAAGAATACCACTCTTGTGACCACTGCTGCTGCCTCTATTGGGCTCTACTATTGATGGTGTGTTATTGGTAGGTTGTTGGTGGGTTATCTAATAGCTCTGATTCATCTACTGAATTCATGTAGGTGCTTGGTCATTCCCATCTTGGAATACTCATTCATGTAACATCAGAAAAGGATAAATACAAAATAAATAGTCCTGCATGGTTGGAAATAGGCTCCCAAAGTTTCACATGTTAGATTGGAGCCAGGCAGGGAAAATTTGTACATACTCTATGGATATAACCCACCAGGAATGGCAAATCCAAGCATGCTCTAACACTAGGCCCTCATATCTTGTCACACAATATTTCTTAGAATGGAGCAACACAGGTTCAGTCACTGAAATAAGGAAAGAAGGAATATATGTGTTTGTATGTTAGGGCAAGATTGGGTTAAGATTATTTCAATAAAACAAGTAGATCAGTATTTTGTGTGGGTTTTTAAAAAGGTAACTTATTAATAATAGCTGGAGGGGAAAATATATATGCACATATTCAGTTCATTAACATTTAACATTAAAATTCATATATATGTATATATTCACATATATGTACATATACATGAATTTTAACCTTAAATGTTAATGAACTGATTGCATCTGTAAAATGAAAGATTTACAGAATGGATTGAAAAACAACCCAGGAATTTGCTACATTTAAGAAACTTAATTAAAATATAAAGACATGTACTTAGTTCCTCTTGGACTTTATTATTGCTATATAGAAATCCCGAACATTTTTTGAAGCTCATTCTGTAAAGTTATCTCAATTGGTTTATTTGTTGATTCTCTGGGGTTTTCTGAGTAAGTTATGTCAGCAAATTGAAATCATTTTATTTTCTCTGAAATAGTTTTGTCTGGTTTATGCTTCTGCCTTTAATTTCTTTCTTTTTTGCTATCACTATCATTTTTGGAGCTATGTAAAACAACAATGGGGGAAGGGGCATCTTTGTTTTACTTCCATATATATTGGGAATGTTTGAAAATAGTAAATGATATAGCTTTGATTTTGATATTCTTTCTATAATTTTAAAAATGGCTCCTCTATATGTATATTTTGTAGGTTTTTAAGGTCAATGAGAGTTATATTTTATCAAAGGTATTTCTGTACTTGTTGAAATAATCATGTGATTTGGAATGTTGTTGTTTTTAATATGATTAAAAATGTACATTGTTTTCCTCATGTTGAACCATATTTCTATCTTTCCTATAAATACAACTTGATTGTTGTGGAAACTTTTTTGTACATATTACTGTAGTCTTTTTGCTAGGGTTTTATTTTTAAAATTTGAGTTGCTATTCATTAGTGATATTGACCTATAGTTCTCTTTCTTTGCTTCATTCTTCCCTGAGTTTAGGTATTAGGATGTGATTTGTTTCATAAAAGGAATTTGGTGGAGACATGATGAACTAAAGTGAGTTATTACAATAAAATTTTATTATGCTTTAACTGAATCTAAAAAACAGGACCTAAAATTATGATTTTGGATAAGACAATAGTAAAACGAGGTGCTGTCAAGAGAGACAAGTGAGGGAAACTACATTATATACTCAAAGGCACCATGGATAATAAACTATCTTAATATCAAATATGTATATGCCAAATTATGGAGAAAGATAACTTATGAAGAAAGCTAATTGAAATACTAAAATGTCTGGAAAGTAAGGCAATTATTGCACTAACATTAAAAAAAGCGTGACAAGTCTAGAAGAAAGACAAACAAGAAAGAAATTACATATTTGTGTGTGTAGACAACTCTCAGTGTCAGTCCATGAGTTCATTTCCATGGAAAAGAGTATAACTGTAGACAGAGTAATTCTAATTTTCAGCCAAATAGAGTATTTGGATTGATATTTAAGAGGACACAAAGTGTTGCTTTGTCTATTAATAGGCACATTGTGAATTTTTAAATCGTATGTGATATATTTCAGATGAACAAGTTATAAAATAGCTCCTGACAGTTAAGAAGCTATCAAATTGACAATTGGTGGGGAAAGGCAGCAGGAATATTTTGCAACCCACAGTTCCAAGGAACTGAGAAACACTTAAATACTTATAGAAACATAGGGAAAATAATTTTATTTATGGAATTTCACAAAGTGCAAATCTAACCAAGAAGAACAATATTTTCTTTTTCTTTTTAAATAAATGTTCTACAATGAAAAGTAGAACAAAACAAAGAGAACCATACAGGAAATTGTGAATTTTTATTACATAATTTGTTTTTACAAAGTATATATTATATTTAACAAGGTAGCAAACCATCTGAACTTTTTTGCTTTCTTCTGTGTATTTTTTATGTTTCACTGATGAAAAATAACATATGCCCCTTTATCCAAGATTGTGCAAAGACAAGTTCCTATTACATACCTGGGGGAAGAAGGTATAAAAACACAAATAAGAGGAAATGACATCTGCATCTTGTGATTGAGGAAGGAGAGCCTGGAATGAAAGAGGAAGATTTTGGTCAAATACAAAGTTGAGGAAGAGATCAAAATAATAGAGGAAACTGCTAAGCAGGAAGGGAGCTCTGAAGACAAAGATAATTTGGAGAGATAGGCAGAGGATGGCAAAGGAGGTTCATTAGGCAATGTTGGGAAGGTAAGGAAAGGCCAAGGAACATAGAATCGTGAAGAGCAGCATTTATGCCAAAACTTGACTTTTCAGTTTCTTGAAATGCAATGTAAACATATCTGACAAGCAGCAAAATGAATGAGATCCAGGCCATGAGACCCATCTCTATGTGGGCTACATAGCTTTCCTTTGTTTCATAGTCATATAGGATGCTTCTGATTCTGGCCAGTTATCTTGCAAATGCACGTCATTAGCCACATGCAGAACTGAGTGAGAGAATGTGAATGGCTCAGTGCAAATCTATCCTTCCTCCTGGAAACAATTCAAAGGGCAGGCCCTCCTAACGATGGGTCAATAAGTCATCTCCGTTCTATAAAAGGCACTACATTTTGACATGAACGTTCGGCAGATGTTAAACACTAGTATCATTTATCCACTTATGTCATTGATTCAACAGTCATTTTTTCCTTCCTCTTTGCCAGTATTCCTGAGTGGATTGATGAATGGGAAAAGGGTATTATATTTCTATTCATGTCTTCCTTAAGCACATTTAACATTTACTGTAATTTGCTGCTTAAAGAGTATCTGTCTAATTTTATTCTTACTAAAAAAATGTTTCACATTTTTGTTTTCTGTCCAGTTGTATCTGAATATACATATTTAATTCCTCTCTGATATCTACTTCACATTCTTTGACAGTTCTCCTGGCTCTCTCCTTCTTCATCTGGGGAAGAAGTCATTACTCTCCCCAGAGAGGAAGCCTATTGGTAATCTGTAGCATACCACATGAGGAAAAGAAGCAGAGATGTCATTGTGAGGCTGGGCGTAATTCTTTGCAAATTAAAAAAATGCACCTAAAATCTTGTTTTATGTAAGATTCCGTGTAATACAGTGTAAGAATAATAAAGATTATTGTTTTATAACCCCACACAGGTCTAGTTCTTTTACCTTGCATCATGTTAGGAGTTTTTATAGCCATCTTAAAGACTTTGTTATCTTTGGCAGAAGCCTGGTGGCTTGGCTCAGCAAGCAGGCAGTAACAATGATATCAGTTCCTTTTTTTTCCCCTGGAATACCATGTTACCTAGAATACATGAGAATCTGGCAGAGGGTTACGTTTTCTTCCCCTGTATCCCTTTCACACCATCTGTTTGGGTGTGCTAGAATCCACTGGAATGTCTTTACAAGGTGTCAAAACTCCAGGAACTCCACTCTATTTGGCAGCTGAAAGAGAAAGGATAAAGTTATCATGGGAGTCAGAGAGAAGAGAGAATCCTGGGGCTAGTCTGTCACAATTACAAAAGAGACAATTTGCAGTATGTTAGAATCCAGTGTTGGTGTGACTTTCTTGTAGATATATTTCTGATGGAAGACTAAGGAATGGATGCCATGGAGGTACCCTTGATCCTCAATGAAGGAAACTCCATGTAAAGCTACAAAGTATTTCACAACCATTCACATGCTTGTCCAAGATCCTTTAAAAATGGCAACTCTAAGATGGGCAGTAGGAAAATAGGATTTGGTCCAAGGAAGCAGCTGGTTTCAATGAGCTGTATTTGTGTGGATGGCCAGAGGACCATTCTACCTTGGAGTCACCTCAGGTCAGCATCTCAAGGCAGATTTCCCACTTTAGTCAATCAGAGTTTAGGACAGCACTACTGTTCCCACCAAACCCGTTTAAAAGATGCCCTGGGAACATGCAACTTGAATTTAATCTGTAGAGTTCTATGGGAAAGTATAGATTGGCTTATGACTGTGTTTGTTTACAAGTTCATGGAGGAACGTGCCCCTCAGATTCAATTTCTTATATCTGTAAATTTAAGATTGATATGCTAGGGAAAGCACAATATTTACTAAAAGTAATATCACAATGCAGTTTATCTATTTAAAAAATGCTATGAAACACTTAGAGTCTATAAAACACAAAATCTTAATATTGCTTCAGGATTTCCCTCATTTAAAATATATATCAAACCATTGTCTGATTGAAACTAAACATAGTTAAACATATATAGATATAAATTATATAATTTACATTTATTATCCTTAATCCAGGTACACATGCAAACACATTTGTATATATAAATTATGTATGAAATACTCATAGTTAAAATTTATGTGGCTATATTTGAAGCTGTGACATCAGAGATAGGCTTAAAACATGTTTAATTACATTACCAGTTTGTATAATCAGAGTTAGAGCTACTGATAGATTTTGCTGACAAGAATTATGGAAAACAGAAGCTAATTCAGGACTGTACTATTACAGATATCACAGGGGAAGAAAGTCTGAAAAGTAGATCCTCACATACTTTATTTTCTGTGGGAATTTTATTCTGAAAAAAACAAACACATTTCCCAAATAGACAAATTGTGGGGAAAACTTCAGTCGCAAGTGGCGATAACTTTAAAACTATGACATTCCTTCATGCTATTTTGTTTTTAACTATAACATTTATTCATTTTCTTTGGCATTTTAAAGAAAATACCAGCTTATGGAAAAATAGACTTTCATCCATTAGATATTGGCACATGATGAAAAAGGCATTTAGGGGTCAGTGTGGTTTTTAAAAATTCTATACCGCCCACAACACTTTCTCTGCTGGTACTGAGGCTTTTTCAATCACTAAAACTTTGGTGTTAATGTTTCCTCCAGGTCACATATTTAAAAGTTATTTAGACTGCACTTTTAAAAGGTGCAAGCAGTTGAGCAATCCTCCAAAAATATTTGCCAATGATAGCTTGGAAATATTTTCCAATGGAAAGAAAGGTTTTTAACTTTATAATTAAAAATGTGGATATATTGTTTTATGTACTTCTGTGTAAATGCATACACAAATATGTAAGTCATTATATACATATATGCCACACTTGTGATTTCATCAACATAGGGAGGCCTTGAATAAGGAAACTTCCTCTGCCAACTCAGATTGGCAGCAGCTTTGCAACTTATCTTTATAGAGAGTTTTCTGGGGGGAATTGAGAGAATAAATCACATACACACATATATGCCCAAAATATATACATATATAGATGTCTGTTCACACACTATTATATCCTGGTGGGTGGCCATTTTTAAGATGCCTCCAAACCAAGTATATTTGTATAAATAAATTCACTTTTTGAAGGAACATGATTATTCTAGTAGAAATATATAAACATAGATAAGTAAATGCATCTAAAGTGATGTTCAGTAAATTAACAACATTGCTACCTGAAAAGACTCATGTGGGTAGCATTCAAGAATTTCAGAAGCAATATTGGTTAGGTATTGCAAAGGCTGAAAAGGAAATGCTGATTCATGCACGTTCATTTCTACAATCTGGCTGCAGAATTTGTTCATTTATTCATTCACCTTCTTTTTGTAACCCCTGTTCCTTTCCCCACAAATGACAAAGAGATCAGAAGTTATATGGAACCTAATCATATCGCCAAGACTTATAACATTTAAGTTAGCAGATAGATATACTTCTAGCCTGGTACCACTTCTCTCTGAAGAGAGCAGAGTGACCTCTGGCCCCCAATCTCCTGCTTCCCTTCCTGGCAGGAATAAAAATTTCCCTTGGAAAAGGGTGGGGGGAGAAAAGGCTAGAAATGTCTATTCTGCCTTTCTTCAAGCCACATGACAGTGTCCTTGCCATATATGGGCCCTCCCTACATGTGGGGCTCACCCATTCCTCTTTTTGCTGTATGTGGAGCATCACTACACATATACGGCTCACTTTTCCTTATACTTTTATAGTCAATATAATTGACAGTATCTGTGAAAGACAAGGTCCAAGTTTGCTCTTCTACCTCATGACTTTGTCCTATGCTTATCTCTTAATCCTACTTGGATCAGAAACTCTTCCCCACTGGATCCTCAATTCATACAGTTCCCTGAGAAGGCCATATAGTAGCATAGCCTTTTCTCACTTTAACCAAATCCACCTTCATCTGACCAGGTTCTTTCTATCTCTAGCTTCTAGCTTTTGTTCTCTCCAGCTTCTCTTTTAAAGATCAAGTCCAAAAATATGGCCCAGGTATATTAACTGGCCATCAGCTAACCAATTATTTTCAATGTGATGGCCAAGGGACAACTTAGGACAAAGCAAGAAACTCATACATTATCAACGATTTTCCTTGTCAAGAGAATATCATATCTTGTTAAGGAGATATCATCAGTGCCAGTTTGAAGTTCTCATCGATGAGGGCAATGAGGATCTAGGGGAAATGTCTGGGCATACCTACTATATATAAGACTACATATACATTTGTGGAATTAAAAATTGTATCATATAACTTAGATTTGGGAGGATATCAAAGATTGTCTAATGAGTCCATAACCTTCATTTTACAGATGAGAAAACAGAGAGGAGAAGACATTGTTTCAACGTCACAATGGTGGTAAGTAAGATTGTTGGGATTTGAACCTGGGTTATGTGATGACAAGGTCAGTTTCTACTGTACCTAGACTGACTGAAGAAGTAATATTGCAGATGGAAAGATTAGAATGAAGGGGTGGCAAGGGGTGGGTGAGTAGGTGGCCTAGAACTGCTCTGAAATAAACCCCCAAAATCAGAGATGTGGGGATAGTGAAAGGAAACTAGAGGAAGATTTTTGAGACTGGTGCAGACAGAACTCAATCATATTAGCACAAAAAGATGACCAAGTAGGTCATCTTCAAAAACACAGGAAAACTTTGTGTGTATGTGTGAGTACACATACATACACATATATACACCAT
Source organism: Trichosurus vulpecula (assembly GCF_011100635.1). NCBI lineage: Eukaryota > Metazoa > Chordata > Mammalia > Diprotodontia > Phalangeridae > Trichosurus > Trichosurus vulpecula. The sequence goes on along the minus strand of NC_050573.1, from coordinate 391,181,197 downwards.
TACCTTATTCATAAAAATAACACAGTTATAGTGTAAATTTTTCTTTTTTCTTTTTTTTAAATGGACCAACCTACAAAAAGATAGGGATTTATGGAAAAATTTTGACTCATTTTTCCAAGTTAGTTGAAATAAGAGCTTCCATTGATATTGTTGCCAACTTCTAAATTAGTCTATAATGCCCATATTCTTTTGATTCATATTCTGGCAGTTAAAGCTCTTTATAAAAGATTACTAGCAAGTTCTATTTTGTTTTATTTCTGATTATATTATAAATGATGAATGCCAATGTAGTTGTGCGTATTTAAATGGATAGGAGTAGGATGTGGATCTACCCAGAGATATTTTCTTAAAATGTAATAATTGGTACTAGATAATATAGTCAAGGAAATTAGAAATTGCTTTGTAAAGCTGCACAGAGGAATAGTAAGTATTTTACATTTTCTGCCCACCTACCACATTTTTTCACTTTTTTCTTTTGAAAAATGACCTGGACAGGAAACCTAACAGCTGCTTGGAGTATGCTCTTTAAAAGTGGGAATGGTGCTAGTAAGTAGTATCAGAGACATAGCATGTGCTGAGCTAGAGAGACAAATCACCACAGACCAGCTCCATAGTGTTGTTAGTCATATCTGGACCTGTTGTCCTGGTTGTCTCCCTTGTTAGAGACCCAAGAGACAGCCCCAGAAAAATACACATTGGACATGCTTTTGGTAGCTTAGTGGATAAAGTTTTGGGCCTGGAGTCAGGAGGACCTGAGTACGAATCTAGCCTCAGAACCTATTAGCTGTGTGACCCTGGGAAAGTCACTTCACCTCTTTTTGCCCAGCTTTTCTCAACTATAAAATAGGGATCATAATAGCACCTACCCCACAGGGTTGTTGTGAGGATCAAATGAGATAATATTTTTAAAGCGCTTAGCACATAGTTCTTGACATATAGTAGACATTTAATAAATGCTTGTTCTTTTCCCTCTAATAACGTGTCTCATACCTGAAACCTTTTTTCCCCCCTTACTTATACAGCTACATCTTCAATTCAAGCCCTCAATTACTTCTCACTTGAATATCCTAATCTATCTGTTTCCAGTATTTTCCCCTCTAATCCATCCTTCATATAGCACCCAAACTAATAATCTAAGATATTGGTCTGGTCATCAAACTTCTTTACTCAAGAAATGTTAATGGCTTCCTGTTAATTGCAGGATGCAATATAAAGTCTTCAGCATTGCATTTAAAGCCTGGAATATATTTTAACTTCACCCCAGCCGCTCAGAATTGTGAATTTTCTTCAAGATTTGGCTCAGGTGACTTGAGTACCCCTTACATGAAGCTTGCTCCCTGCTTACATTTGTGCTTGTTCCCTCCTAAGCTTAGTTCTTACTTCTCTGTGTACATGCCATAGTCCTCCAGCAAAATGGAGGCTCCTTGAGAGGAGATGCTGTTTTGTTTTGGTCTTGGTATCCCCAGCGACTGGCACAGTGACTTGTACATGTTTAATGTATGCATGTTGAACTACACTGAACTGGCAGGCTTCCTTGAATTGGAGGTATACCAGTAAGATGCAATAACATTCAGAAAAGACCTTTTATGATTTTACATCTGTACAATTATCGAGACTGGTCCACGGAGAACCATCCATCATCTGGTTACTCTTCTCTGCTTACATGTGCTGGTCAATCGTAGGCCAGGCTCTAATGGAAATGCTGATGCCCTCTCATGTAGTAGCTGAACCTGCACTCTTTTGTCTCTGCAGTGCAGCTGTGCCAAAAGAAGGGGCAGGATAGTATTTCAATGGTCTTCTGGAAGAAAGAAATGCTGAAGCCATGCTGACAAAACAAAGGGAAAAGTTGAAATTTGAAAATAATTCAAGCCCCCAAGCTGATCTTTTACTGAAGTATCTCTCCACTTCAGGGGATGTTTTGAGTGAAATTATTCACTTCAACTATTTAGAAGGAATGAGATTCTTTGGCTCCCACTCCTCTTTATCCTCTCTTTAAAAAACATTTATGAAGCACCTTTATGCCTATAATATTTCATTAGATACTATATGGACTCCTTGGGAATATATAGTGAAATTGAGAACTGCTTAACATGTCATCTTGAATTTCCTGTGTAGATTCACTCCAACCATCTTTCTCTTCAAAGAGTTTTGTTGGGTTTCTTAGGTGACCAACCCAAATACAACTGTTTAGTGTCCCAGGGCAAATGAGTCAACTCAGGGACATGCTGATTTTAGTACTCCCCAAATTTCTGTAATCAAAATAATGCAGACTTATTAAAAAGTTTTATACACATATATATACATACATATACCCACATATGTATGTCTGTACATACATACATATATACACATATACATATACATGCATACATACATATATACATACATGTATACTATATATAAATATACATGCACATATACATATACACATTATATAAATACACATATAAATACATACACACATATATATGCCTATACATACAAACACACATACATGTGCATATACTATGTATCTCTCAAAGATAGTTGGGAGGGAAAATGGAGAGTCTTATGGTAGATAAAGTTTCTGAATTCACTCAAAAGATATTTGATTTAGTGGAAATTGATCCATACTCTTTGGAGTCCAGAAAGATCTGTCTTCATATCCTGCCTGTACTATTTACTAACTGAGGGACTTTGGGCAGAATCCCAACACAGGTTTAGAGATTTCCAAGCAAGGGGTTGAAAGCTTGCATTCTACCTCCCACTAGCCACTTATTAGCTGTGTTACCCTGGACAAGACACTTCATCTCTCTCAGCCTCAATTTCCTCATCTGTAGAATGGGGATAATAATAGTCCCTATTTCACAGGTTTGTTAGGATAAAATGAGGTGATATTTATAAAGCACCTTTCAGACCTTGAAGCACTATGTAAACGCTAGCTGTTATTATTGTTGTTGTTAGAATGGTAATTATTACTAGGTTAATAATAGTAATATTTAATACTATAATAATATATCATTAATAATTAGAGTAATAACATAAATAATTATTATGCTCACAATAGGAGGAGGCGTCATGTCTTCTACCCCTCAATCTTCACTTAAAAAGATGTACTTTTCGGGGAGCATTATTGTGAGTAACTATTCTTACTTGGGTTGTACATTTCCTCTCTCATAAGATGATACCTCCTAGTATAGAGCTCTGTATCAATACATTGCCACTCCATTCTCTAAGAAAGCATCTCTCTAACCTTATGAAGTTATTTTATACTATTGTTATTTTTTTAAATTAAAAAAACCCAATATTGTCATTCTTATGGTATTATATTCCATAGTAGTTGTTCGGTCTTTCAGCAAAGTCCAAATTCATGACCCCATGGACTATGTCAATGAAGTTATTTTTGGCAAGGATCTGGAGTGGTTTTCCATTTCCTTCTTCAGGGTGACCCTATTTTACCGATGAGGAACTGAGGAAAATTGAGGTTAAGTGACTTGCCTAGGGTCACACAGCTAAAGTTTCTGAATCCTAGTTTGAATTCAGATCTTTCTGACTCCAGGCCCAGTACTCCATCTACTGTGCCACCTAGCTGTCCTTTTGGTATGCTTTAATCAATTAGCATGGAGCTAATTGACTTTTGAGGCTCTTTTCAACTCTCAAATTCTGTGAAAAAAATTTTTTTTCTTAGATCTTTGACATCATTAGCATAGGGAGCCCGCAGGTAAGTGAAATCCCTTTAATAATGAAGACTGGCAACAGTACTGCATCTTTGAGATTTGTGTGGAGCACTGAGAGGTTCAGGGACTTAAGCCATACAACCAATATGCCTGAGGGCTGAGATTTGAACCCAGGTCATCCAGGCTCCAAGGCTAGGTCTCTCTATACTCCACCATGCTGCCTCTCCTTAGGAAGAAAAATAAAAGCATAGGATAAAAGGAGAAGAAAAGAACCACACAGATATAGTGACCTGACTCTTCAAGTCTGCAATTACACTCTGGGCCTCTGTCCCTCATATAAAAATTCAGGTAAACCCTGGTTATTGTCACAATCATAAATAGTAGAAATGAGACTTATAATTATGCCTTCCTAACTGACAGCTCACCTTGATTTCTCACCATGCTGCTACTGGCACTGAAGTGTCTCATTGCTTTATGGTAGCCTAGAATGTAATGTAATAGAACAATGTTTCACAGGCGATCCTGCCCAATCAGGCCAGGTAACAGGGCACTAGGCTGTCATTTTCATCATGAGGAAATAGGTCTTTTGGTGTAATTTTCTTCCAGTAATTAGTCTCTCTGTGATTTTTAGACTGCGTGTCATGTTGTGAATGCAACATGTTCGACAGCATTCCTGCCGAGGAAATATCTTCTATGATGGGTAAGCAAATACCATCTTTCATTAAAAACATCAGAAAAATCTCATCTGAAACTTCTGAACAGTCAGGGGGAGGAAAACTCCTAATGACAACAAAAAGCCCACTTATGCCATGAGCCACATGACTGGGTCTTGAAATACAGTATGACATGTTGGTTTTCAATTCATGCCTTTGACCCATGGGATGGTTCTGTCTTTTTAAAAAACTTGGTGATAACTTATCTTCTTTACCAGATAATGTTATCTATAGAAGGTCTGACATATTACTGTTTGTCCTTTGGGGAGGTGATGCCATGACATGCAAGTGAATTGTATTTAAGTGAGGGAGGGCTGGGCAAAGTCACAGCCTCACTTTTTCCTCCAGAGCCATCTGGGCCCAGTGGCCAGATGTAGATCAGGACAACTGGAGATGACAAAGGATGCATTGGGTGACCTTGAACTTTTCAAGCTAAGGTCTTTAACAGGTTGTTGTTTGTCCTTCATTCTCAAAGAGGACCATGACATCAGGGAGGTGATGCCATGACATGCTAGTGAATTTGATTTAAGTGAGGGAGGGCTATGCAAAGTCTTAACCAGAGTTTCTATTTGATTTCTTTAAGGAATAGTGTTAGTGAGAGGCACCATTATGTAGGGGATGGAGACATTTTTGGATTTGCAGTAAGAAGACCTGAATTTAAGTTCCCCTTCTAACCCTTGTGAACTTCATGACTATGGAAGCCGCTTCATCCCTCCGAGCCTCAGGCAACTCTCTAGGAACTGTCTACTAAGGCTGGGGCCTTCATTGTCCCTAACTGATAAAATTATGGTTTCATGGTGTTATCAATGATGTTATTCTGATAAGTTGTACTTCTCTTCCTTTGGTAAAGTAAGGTGTAAGTAGATAGGGACCCCTTGTTTTACTTCTAGAAAATGGCCCATTATTGGAAGAAAACAAATTGATGAACTTTACAAATTAGACACATTCTGGATGTTAACAACCATTGAAGGCATGGAGCTTTAATACCTACATTTAACACCTACAACTCCCCTGATTTTATTGAGGAAAAAATAGAGGACCAACCCTACATGTGAGCACCCAGTGACAGATGGCAAGCTTCAAGTTGGATTAAGCCAATATAAATGGAGAATAAATCATCTGCAAATTACATAGATGCAGGCAATTCTCAGCCAGGCCCAGATTCACTCATGAAATGGACTAATGTGGTTCCTTTGTCTACTCTCACTGGTTAATTGCCATCCTTCTCCCTTCTTTTAGGGTTGAGTAGAGCTAGGCACGTGGAGAAAGAAGGGAAATGCTTAATACCCAATTTAGCCAATTACAGAAAACTAGATTAGTTGCAAGTTCTCTATTTATGCAGGAAAGTGATTGACACAGTCATAGAGAGAGGTTCTTCTTGGGCAAGATTATGGCTTCTTGGTATCAGCAGTCACAGAAAGCTCTGAACCTTCACTGGACTGTATAGCAACCTTTAAAGTATTTGAAGGATTGTAATGTGGAAGAAGGGTTGAACTAATTCTGTTTGGCCCCAGAGGGGGGTCAAACCAGAAGCAGTCAGTGCAATTTAGAAAGAAGAAAACTTTGGCTTGATGTCAGGAAAAACTTCATAATAATTGGAACTGTCCAAGATTGGAATAGGCTATCTCCAGAGATGACTAGATTCCAGGAGAGGCCCTATAACCACTTATTGGGTATGTCATAGTTGGCATTTCTTTCACGTATGGGTTGAACTAGAGGCTATTTCCCCTTAATATAAGGATTTGTTCTGTGAAGTTTGGATTCAGTCAAAAGGCTGCACTTGAGGACCTATGGAGCCATATGTGGCCTTGAGGCCACAGCTTCTCCACTCCTGAACTAGACAATTGCTGGGATTCCTTCCAGTTCTCAAATTCTGTGAGTTTTGTAATTCTGAGACTTATCATTAAATGAATACTTACATGTTATGAGTGGCATTTAAAAATGAGTGCCATGGTATAGTGGCTAAGTAGCTGGCCTTAGAGTTAGAAATACTTGGGTTTGAGTTCCATCTTTAATACATACTATCTATATGACCAGCTGCCTTGTTGCCCAGACCAGAAAGCATTCACCAGTGGACTTAATCTTTTCACACCCAAAGCAACTGCCCTGGGACTCCTGCTTACCTCGATTGTCTACAACATCTAGGCCTGAATCCAGCTATGCTTGACTCTCTAGCCATCGTCTTATCAAATGTCTTGCCACCAAGATATTTTGCACCCTTCCTTTTCTTCTCTTTATTTTCCCCACCTCCTCCTCCCTCTCTCTTGTGCCTTCCAATTCTTGAACCATAATCATATCAGCTATATTATTCCTCCTGGAAGTGGTATGTCAATCTATTCCCCCACTCCCCTTTTACCCTTTGGATCTGTTCACTATTCTTGCAACTTTCCTGCCCCTCCCTGGCACAATTTCCCTTTAGGAGTTGGCTCCTTTTATTAGAATCAAAGTTCTTTAAGGGCAGGGGCTATCTTCACTTTTGCATTTTGTATTTTGGTGAAGTTGAGGGGCAGCTGGTCCTAGAGATTCCACTTGCATTGAGTGAATCTTTTTTTCTTCCAAATGAGATAAAGGGTATAAGGTGCTAATAAAATCATTAACTATTATAAATATTGCTATCTCAGCAATCCTTTTATTCACTTTTTGTCAAACTTTCCCCATATGTTCTAGCCTCCAACTTCTCCACACTTTCTTCAGTCACATTAAATGACCTCACCTTCAATTTTAATGAAAAAAAATAGCCGTCTGGTTCAATCTCAATTCCCTTCTTCACCTCAAAATGTCATTCTCTCTACTTTCTCTTCTATTTTTTCTGTCTTAATCCTCTGTGTCTTATATCCTTTCTATTTCAGAACTATGTTATCCCTTTCCAAAGCTAATCCACTCAGTTGACCAATTATCCCATCTTCTCTTCCTTCTTCAATGACTTTGTTTCATCAATCAACCCTTCTTTAGCCTACCTCTCAATTGCCAAATACAATGGCCTTCTTTTAGTTTTCAGTCTCCTCATGCTGTCTACTAAATGAAGGCTCTTCTGTCTCTTTTTAACACCCCCTATCCCCAAAAGAAAGTTGGCATTTCTCAAGTTTCCCCCTTTAACCCTCTTCTTTCTTTTCACTCTTTTCCACGAAAGTGATATTATCCACTGACATGGCTTGTCACCTCAATGCAGATGACTCCCAAATTCGTATCTCTAATCCCCACTTTTCTTTTAAGCCTTAATTATACATTTCCACTCATTCTCTGAACCTAGGATTTGGAGATGGAAGGTAGCTTAGAGGTCATCTAATCCAGTTTCCTCATTTTATATTTCTAATTGGAGGTCCCACTGGCAACTCAAACTCAACATATCTAGAAGTCAGGTCCTCCTCCTAACTTCCCTATTTCTATGAATAGTTTCACCAGAAATCTAAGCTTGAACCTGTGGAGTTATCTATGCCTCTTCCCCTTTCCTCAAATTCCATGCCCCCCATATCAAAATAATTTCCACACCCTATCAATTATTCCTTTGGAGTATTTCCCCCAGTCATCCCTTTTATAATCCCATTGCTTATACCCCAGTTTTGTCTTTTATCAGTCTTGTGCTTTGGAATATTACAGTTGTCTCTAAAATGTATTCTTTGCCTCTATTTCCTTTCCTTTCTAATCCATCCTTAACATTAAAGCTAGATTACCTTATGGTGAGATAGAAAAGGCAGTGGACTTGTGAATCAGAAGACCTGGATTCAAAATCTAGCTCAACCATTTACAACCTATGTGACCTTGGACCAGTCACTTAACCTCTCTGGGCCTCAGTTCTCTCACTTGTGTTTAGTACCTGGGATACTCCCATCTAGCATATAGGGCTCATAGAAAAGTTACTCTTAGATTCAAAGTACTGCATAGGTCGGTATCCACCTAAAAAACTCCACAGCTTATGAGCCATCACTAAAATGTTTACATTTACTAGTCATCCAAAGGACACAATTCAAAGTAAAGACATAATGAAATAGGATAATAAGAAAAGTAGCAATAGAGCATTTCCTCCTAAATCTAGGAAAGACTTTCCCATAAATATGCCCATCATTAGTGGGAAGAGAAGACATAGTTAGGGAGTGTGTATGGAGAGGCTCACACATCAGAAAAATGTGGGGTCAAGCATAGGCATGGAGATGCATCCTAAACCTATGAATCTGCAGGTTCCATAATGTCATTTGGAGAAGTCATTAGGCCTGCTCTTTCCCCATTTTCCATGGTATGCAGTCTTTGCCGGAGTTGTTTCCTGCTTTTCTTATGTGGTTGTTCTTTGATGTGCTCCGCTGGTCCTGTGCTTGCTTGCCAGGGTTTTTTGGAATATAAAGCTAGCTAAGTAGTGACTGCAAGCATTGTCTACTTTTTTTTTTGGAATGGTCACTTCCCGCTCATTGAGGGTGACGTTTTTGTCCCAAATACCTGCCTGATTTAGGATTAAAAAGTCCTTGTAATCCTCATTTAAAGCCAAATGGTTACCCCTGATAAACATTTTAGGGGCTTCTGTTTCAACAAACCACCAGAAAATTTCTAAGTCTGAGACCCTCTAATTTTCTTAATCTCAAGATTTTTTTTTGTGCATGGTCCTATGAAATGAATGGGAAGGAAAAAGTAAAAGGAACAAAGCCCACTTTGTGAAGTCACTTAGAGGCATCCCCCTCTACCTCAATTCTTTATTTTGCTTTTTTGCCTTTATTATGTATATAGTTAACAAGAAAACTCTCTGGGTTTTGAGAAGAGCCCCATGTATAAAGGAAATGTGCGGGTTGGACAATCTAATCTACAAGTTATAGTCTAGTTAGAAAGTTATGATCCTATCATTTCATTAAACAAGTCCAGTCAGTTCTCAACATACACTGTTTAAGTTTCTCTACTTCAATCATTTGCTAGTAACCTCATTCTCACTTTTGGGTTGGCAATTATGCGCATTCAAGACTATGCCCAGTAGAGATACTAGCAGCTAGTATCCTACTGGGCACTTCACTGGTCTTGTTCCCTCTGCTGCTATAAAGAACTCCTTATACATTTGTTTCATATTTTCATTATTTGCCTTTAAAACATAAGCTTTGTGTTGCAATTATGCTCCCAAAGCATAGTACAAGTCCTTTGGGCTCTAAATAAAGTTGTTAGATAAACATTGTGCAATACAACACCCTTATACCATCATCTGACTTAGCAGAAGATAAGATTCAGGTTAAAAAATGTGTTAGTTTTAAGAATTTTATTTGCTATACAGTATTTATGATACTAGAAATTTGATGTGCTATGAAAAGTGAGTTTTGTCTGAAATCAATGTTTTTTTAAAAATTGAGATATTAGCATAAAAAGTCATAGAAGTCTAGGGAATTACTAGTGACCAAAAATGTTTTGCATGTTACCAATTTTATTTCATGTACTGCATTTTACATATTATTTCATGACTACTGTGTTAGGAAAAGTGCATGTTATCAGAATTAATATTTTGTCATAAAGAATTACATGAAGAAAAGTGTATTTTCAGCAATTTCTAGTGAAAGATTACAGTTTTTGGTGGTCACAAGAACCCCCACTTATTTCCACATAGATTCAATGTATCAACATTTGCATTTTGTGCCATTTTAGGAATGTTACCTTCACAAAAGTTGAGGATGACTATTCTTCACAGAATCTCAGAGTTGGAAGGGACCTTAGTGGGGCCTACCCAGATTAATACAAAGCATCAGAAGAGAGATGCATCTATATGGCCATAAGAGATCAGAAGAAGTATAAGTCTGTGAAATAAAGGTAGGATTTCAATAGTCAAGGTTGGAGGATGAAGCAAATATTGAAAGCCAAGCGATGTAAGTGTAGCTTGCCCTGGAGGAAGAGTCAGTAGGCTTGTTTTGCTGGAGTATAAAGTAAGTAGCACAAGGGAGTACAAGGAGAAAGGCCTGGGAGTTAGACATGGAAGACCATGAATGATGGGGTAAGGAGCTTAGACATGATTAGGTAGACAATAGAGAACAACTAAAGATTTGTAAGCAGCACTTCAGGAAAATTAATCTGCCACTGGTATTTAGGATTTATTAGGGAAAGGATAGCCTGGAGACAGAGACATTAAGTAGGAGTCTACCGCAATTGTAATTCAGATAAGAAATCCAGAATCTGATCTAGAGAGGTGGTTCCTTGGTTGTTGTCCATCATTTTTGAAGAGGACCAAAACAACATCACTATGATAGAGTCATGTTACAGTGTGTCTGACTGTGGCTGATCAGACCAAAATGTGGTACAAACAGTCCATGTGAACATTTGGGGTGGATTCTCTAAATTTCTCATCTTGCATTTTTTTTTGAGCTACTTCAGTTCTGCTTTGCTCATAGAGCATAGCACCTTCTTTAATGAGGACACACCATGCAGTGGTCTGTCTCAGTGTGTTGGTAACCAAAAATGGGCTCCTTAGCACTTAGTCAACAAGTGCCCTTGACTAGTTTGGCTTTTTCCCCTGAACTGAATGCTGTTTGTATGTTGGACTGGAGTAAGCTTGTTGGCCCCTTCACCTTGCTTCCCTTGCTTAAGCTGATCAAAAGAACCTGTACTTTTCTGGTCAACCCCTTCACCTTGCTTAAGCAGATTGAAAGAACCTGTGCTTTCCCTGGCATACCTTACACCCCCGCAGAAGCTGGATGGTTAAAAACAGCTTCTGTTGGAGCCAGAGGCTGCTACACCCACAGCCACAGCCACAGCCACAGCCACAGCCGAAGCCGAAGCAGGAGCTGCTGGTAGCAGAGCTGACCTACGGGAGGAAGCTGAACAAGAACTTGAGGCCAGTGGGTAATCTTTTTACCATAGAGGGGGAAGCATGATTTTGCTTTACACCATCATGCTTCTCTGTAGCCTCCTGGTTACTCTTGTGCGGCATACTTATTGGGCCTGGAAGCTTTTGATCAATATGTCAAAGTGGGGATGCTGGTTCATGGGTTGGTTACTGTGGAGCTTAAATGTATGCTTTGATTCTTCTGCCTCCTACTTTGAGAGTTTCTTATATCCAGCGGTTCCGAACCTTTCAGACATATATATGATCCTCTTTGAGATTATAAACTCTGCCCTCCTAATACATTTGGCGACGAGGATGGGATCGCTAGGTATAAGATCTCTATTTAGAAGCAGAAGAACTTTAGAGGAAGAGATGAATATCCCAGGGTGGGAGGATCCATTTTATTCCTCCCTAGCAAAAGAATTGGCTAAAAAAGCTGGATCCTGTGAAAACTGGGAACCAAAGCTACAGAGAGGAGATCCTAGGGATTTGGAAAGGTGTTTACAAGAAGTTGGGATTCAGTCAGGGGCATCACTATCTAGTCAAAGCTGGATAGTGTTATCAGCCTACCGGCTAGTATATGAAAGATCGAGATTAAGTGAAAGAGATGGGGGCACTCCTACCCCATGGCAAGAAGGGGAATCTCAGATAGCAGGAGAACAAACTGACTCAAATGAGAACTTTTCTATTAATGTGGCTAGGAGCAACAGGAGACCAAATAAGCCAAGAGTCCATTCCAACCCAGCCCAGAAAGAGCCTGACTGCCTGCTTCGTCCTTGCCATGATGGCAGGGGAAGTGAGTGGGGGGAAAATGAGACAACGTTAGGGGCTGAGGCACAAAACACTACTAGGGTTCAGGACGTCCCTCACACAGAGAATGGGAGATGGCTAAATGATCAGACAAGGGCTCGACCCATACAAAGGAGGAAGACAGAAACCCGAGGTGAAGATTCAGTTACAAGGGAAATTCAGGAAGATTTCTCACCGCAAGAGGTCACAGATATTTTGAGTAGATTCAGCCAAAGAATAGGAGAACCATTAATATCTTGGATGGTAAGATTCAGTGATCAAGGGGCCAGTGGAATATCAGTAGATAGGACAGACTGTATGAGATTCATAGGTATCAGCCATGATCCTCTAGTTCAACAAGCTTTTAGGGAACATCATCAGCAAGGAGATGGTGATAGCAGGACTACTCTGTTGGCATTAGCTGCTGTGGGATGCAATAAGAGATATGCTACTGATTCTATGTGGCCCACTGAGCACAGATCCTGGTATTCACTTAGAGATTGTATCATGAGACTAAAGGAGGAGGTAATGAAGACTGCTATCATGATAGGAACTGCAGACAAATATTACAATGATCCAATGGGACTGCCTCATAGGAATTTAATAATTAGGACAGCTCCCCCTGCTTATAAACAACTAATTTTGAATTTATTACTTGGGGAAGTAGGGAGCCGTCTTACAACAGTGATAAATAAGATTTTACAGTTACATGACTTAGGTGACTGGGGAAGGGATAGATCTCCTCAAGAGAGAAGGGTGAATAACCAGCAAACTTGGCACCAAAAGAGAGTAACAAGGAAAAAAATGTTTACTGCTCTATTGAGAGCAGGGGTAGGTTTTGAAATGATAGATGGCATTCCAGCCAATGAATTGTACAGAATGTACCAAAATAAAGAACTTGATAACAGGAGAGATAGGGAAATAAGAACTGCTCCTGCAAATGCTACAGATGTTGAACCTTCATACCCAAGTGAATCACATGAAAGGGAATACTAGGGAACAGGCTGAGCCCCAGTCCAAATTAAGGAAATACACAGGCTGGATTGCACGACCTCACATTAACTTGACCATATATTGGAAAAATGGGTCAAGTACGGTAACTGAGGCATTAATAGATACTGGGGCCAAGGCCACCCTTATTTATGGAAATCCAGACAAGTTCAGCCATGGAACTCCTATTACCATTACAGGACTAGGAGGGACTGAAATATCAGCCAGGCAAGTTAAATTAATGATGAAAACTGGACAGTTGCCCAAGAAAGAATATAGTGTGGTTATTGTGCCTATTCCCGAATACATCATTGGAATAGACATATGGAAGGGTATGACCTTAAATTTACCCGAAGAGAAATACCAATTTGCTGTGAGGAAAATGGGCATTAATGCAGTCTTAGTGGGGAAAATCAAGATGGATCCAATCACTTTGCCCGAACCTTCTAAAATAATTACTTTGAGGCAATATCGTGTGCCAGGTGGGCAAGATGAAATTGCCAACACTATAAGAGAATGTGTTGAGGCAGGAGTGTTAGTCCCTACAACTACTCAATGGAACAACCCTGTCTGGCCAGTCCGAAAGTCAGATGGGACATGGAGGATGACAGTAGATTATAGACAGCTGAACAAAGTGACTCCACCCTTGTATGCTGCTGTTCCAGACATGGTTACTTTAATAGAGAGAATACAAAAACATGAAGGGACTTGGTATGCAGTTATTGATTTAGCCAATGCCTTCTTTACGATTCCAATAGACCCCAAGCAATGGAACCAGTTTGCTTTTACTTGGCAAGGCCGATAGTATACATTTACACGCCTGCCGCAAGGATATATTCATAGCCCAACTATTTGCCACAGGATTGTAGCTGAACATTTGGATGAAATAAAGTTACCTAGTGTACAGCTTACACATTACATAGATGACATCATGATACAGGGAAAGAATATAAAGGAAGTGGAGGAGAGTTTAGCATTATTAATTGACCATATGAAAAGCAAAGGATGGGAAATCAACCCCGCGAAGGTTCAAGGGCCAGCTCAAACTGTAAAATTCTTGGGAATACAGTGGAATAGAGGACTGCAAGAAATTCTCCCACAAGCTCGACAAAAAATCCAGGATTTTCTCACTCCTACCAATAAGAAAGAGGCCCAAAAGTTCATAGGGCTATTTGGTTATTGGAGACACCACATCCCACATTTGGGACAGATTTTAAAACCCTTGTATAAAGTCACCAGAAAGAAATATGAATTTGATTGGGGACTTGAACAAAGTAGAGCTTTTGAGGAAGCAAAGGCTGCTATCCAATTAGCTCTGGACTTATGGCCTATGCAAAATGGGCCAGTGGAGTTACAAGTGACTGTACAAGATGACTATGCAAATTGGAGTCTGTGGCAAAAACAACAAAGCTGAAGTGTACCTTTAGACTTTTGGTCAAGGAAACTGCCCTCATCTGGAGTGCAGTATACACCTTTTGAGAAGCAGCTGTTAGCTGCATATTGGGCTTTAGTAGAAACTGAGCAACTAACTCTGGGTCATGAAGTGGTATTAAGGCCTGGAATTCCAATTATGACTTGGGTAATGAGTACCCCAGCTTCTCACAGAATTGGACATGCACAAGAGGCAAGCATAATCAAATGGAAGTGGTATATTCAGAATAGGTCCAGAGCAGGCAAAAATGGAGTTTCTGCTCTACATGAATCTGTGGTGAACATTGATACTGAGAGGAATGAAAAGCCCCTTGAATCTAAGCAACAGATGGTACCATCCTCAGTGAAATGGAATAATGGATATGACGGACTAAATGAAGAACAGAAGAAACATGCTTGGTTTACTGACAGGACAGCAAAATATTTAGGACAGAAGAGACATTGGAAAGCAGTAGCCTATAACCCCTGTACAAAGCGAACTCTGGAAAGTTCTGGGATAGGTGGAAGTAGCCAATATGCTGAACTGATGGCAGTGCATCAGGCCATCAGAGCAGAGAAAGAAGGACAGTGTCATATATTTACTGACTCGTGGGCGGTAGCTAATGGATTAGCTACGTGGATGCCTATATGGAAGAATCAGAATTGGGAGATTCATGGCAAACAAGTTTGGGGTAAAGAGTTATGGGAAAATATATGGGACATGTCTTTGGTTACAGATCTGTCAGTTTTTCATGTTGATGCTCACGCGACCCTGACCACACCAGAACGTGAGTACAATGCACATGCGGATCGACTAGCAAAGATTGCTACTGAATGTATTGTCCCTACTCCGACTCCAACTGATGACCCAGCCTTAGCAAGATGGGTCCACCAGACCGCCGGCCATTTAGGGGTCCAGGCCACCCATTGATGGGCACAGGATTGAGGTATCAGTATCTCTCATGCATTGTTAAAACAAATAACAGAGGAGTGTTGTATATGCCAATTAGAAAAAGAACGAACTCTTCCTAGGATAGTTACTGGAGAAATAGCAAGGGGAAAAGTTCCAGCCCAAATTTGGCAGATAGATTATATTGGCCCACTACCCCAGGATAAAGGATGTATATGTGTGTTGACACCTATTCAGGTGTACTAGTGGCTTGTCCTTATAAGGATGCAACTCAGAAAAACACCTGTAAAACTCTAGATATTGTAAGTTTATATTATGGAACCCCAATGCAGATTCAAAGTGACAATGGGTCACATTTCAAGGGCAAAGAAGTGAAAAGATATTGTGTGTTGAATAATATAGAATGGATATATCATATTCCTTATTACCCACAAGCATCTGGGCTAATTGAAAGAATGAATGGATTGTTGAAAGAACAGCTGAGAAAATTAAGCTCTAATAAT
Source organism: Trichosurus vulpecula (assembly GCF_011100635.1). Lineage (NCBI taxonomy): Eukaryota > Metazoa > Chordata > Mammalia > Diprotodontia > Phalangeridae > Trichosurus > Trichosurus vulpecula. Next base: position 391,165,448 of record NC_050573.1, on the reverse strand, counting down.
TCGTATCGACATTGGAAGGATAATTTGTCTATTGCCTTGCCTAATTTGAATAATAGGCCTTTAGGGGGGAGTACACCTCTAGCCAGAATGATGACCCCAAATCTGCAGATTAGAGAACAGCAAACATGTGAGATCCAAAACATTGAATTTTGGACTGTGAGGGAAGATGTCCCACTACCAAGTCCAGGAACACCTGGTTCAGCAGGATATGATTTACATTGTATAGAGAATTTTAGGTTGAATAGGAAAGAGATAAGAAAAACCCCTACTGGAGTATGTATGAGAATCCCCAAGAATAATTTTGGACGGATATTACCTAAACCAGGATTAGCAACTCAAGGAATACATGTATTGGCTGGAGTGATAGATTCTAATTATCAAAAAGAAATTGTTGTGACACTCCAGAATTTGGGTGAAAAACCTGTACAATTTTGTAGAAATGATAGGATAGTTTAAGTGATTATCATCCCCTGTGAAAAAATACCCTTTGTGAAAACTGACCCTCCTCCCAAAATAACTACTAGAGGGGCAAAAGGGGCTTGCTCCATTGATAGAATAAAGTCGGGAGATAAGGTATGGTAAAACAGAAGCCAGATGATATTCCAAAGGCTGCAGAAGTTATAGCCCATGGGAAGGACAACACTGTAACAGTTGTCTATTCAGGGGAAAATAATTACCAAATCGTACCCCTGAACCATATATTTTACCATGAATAGGGTTATAATAATAGATTCACGGACTCCACAGGTATGGCTGATGCTGGTAAATGCCATAAGCCACTCAGAGGGAAGGTGACCTTGTGTGATTAACGGATGAAAACTTGTACATCTGGGGAAAGGCTGGGAGGACAATCCTAGTCTCTACCTAGGATGGGATGCTCTTAGTTTAGTTTTCCCATTGTGTTTCCTTGTACATCTGGGGAAAGGCTGAGAGGACAATCTTAGTCTCTATCTAGGGTGAGATCCTCTTGGCTTCCTCATTATGTTCCTTTTGAAAAGAAACATTTCCCACCTGAGTTTGGCTCTGATGTTGGATCTTTGCATAACTGAAATCTCGACCAAACTTGAGATGATTTTATTTGAAGGGTAATAGTCCATACTTGCCTACTCTTTTTGTCCTTTGTTTTGGCTAACGTTGTTGCTAGTTCTGTTTCCTTTAGGCTTAAGCACCCTGCACTTTCTGGTGGCTGCCTAAGCATATAGCATTCTTGGAATTCCTGCCAGCGTGTTAAAGAACTGACCTCTGGAATGGGACTTTTTGGGGCAGGGACACCTCTACATCCAATTTCAGCAAGAAGAAGCTATGGAAAATGAGACCTTCACCCTTTACCCCAAGATTTTGAGCCCCAATCGTTCGAGGGGGGTGGGAATGATGATAATGTTCTATGTACTTATTTTGTGTTATCCTTGCTATGTTGTTTTGTTGTTATGATATTATTGATCCTATGTAATGAATACAAGGATCTAGGGGTGGACATTTGAATTATTAATAATTATTTTGGGGATGATTGATTGAAGAGATTATCTTGCTGGGACCTAGGGGTGGATCACATTTGAATCGTAAACCAATGTTTAGGAATGTCACCAAATGATATGTTTTGCTTTATTATGAATGATATGTTTTAGTTTCCTTTGTAATTGGATCACAATGTATGTTCTAGGATACATGGCTGATTAGATTATGTATCCTATAACAAGGGGTGGAGTGTGTTGGTAACCAAAAATGGGCTCCTTAGCACTTAGTCAACAAGTGCCCTTGACTAGTTTGGCTTTTTCCCTTGAACTGAATGCTGTTTGTATGTTGGACTGGAGTAAGCTTGTTGGCCCCTTCACCTTGCTTCCCTTGCTTAAGCTGATCAAAAGAACCTGTACTTTCCTGGTCAACCCCTTCACCTTGCTTAAGCAGATTGAAAGAACCTGTGCTTTCCCTGGCGTACCTTACACCCCCCCGCAGAAGCCGGATGGTTAAAAACAGCTTCTGTTGGAGCCAGAGGCTGCTACACGCACAGCCACAGCCACAGCCACAGGCGAAGCTGAAGCAGGAGCTGCTGGTAGCAGAGCTGACCTACGGGAGGAAGCTGAACAAGGACTTGAGGCCAGTGGGTAATCTTTTTACCATAGAGGGGGAAGCATGATTTTGCTTTACACCATCATGCTTCTCTGTAGCCTCCTGGTTACTCTTGTGCGGCATACTTATTGGGCCTGGAAGTTGTTGATCAATACGTCAAAGTGGGGATGCTGGTTCATGGGTTGGTTACTGTGGAGCCTAAATATATGCTTTGATTCTTCTGCCTCCTACTTTGAGAGTTTCTTATATCCAGCGGTTCCGAACCTTTCAGACATATATATGATCCTCTTTGAGATTATAAACTCTGCCCTCCTAATACACTCAGTGACTCCCATGTTGTGCAATCAATTTCAGAGTTCTTAAGAGAGACCTTGAGAATGTCCTTGTATCACTGCTTCTGACTACCATGTGAGTGCTTGCCTTGTGTGAGTTCTGCATAAAATAGTCTTTTTGGCAAGCATATGTTTTGCATTTGAACAATGTGGCCAAACCATTGGAGTTGCACTCTCTGAAATAGTTTAAATGCTTGGCAGTTTAGTTTGAGAAAGAACTTCAGTGTCTGGTCCCTTATCCTGCCAGGCGATTGGAATCTGTCAGAATCTTCTTAAGACAGTTAAAGACTATACCTGCTGCTTTGTCATTTGCCTTTTTCCACAACTAGGTAAAAATGGTAAAGTGATATGGGTGATGTCTTTTGATTCGTGTGTAAATTGGATTTAAATGAGGCAGAGTTGCATGAAATCATTGGCCTCACTCTTTCTTCCAGAGCCACCACAGTCCAGTGGCAGTCCAGGACAGAAGTAAGATGACTAGTGATGGCTTGAGATGTAGTGAATAACCTTGACATCGTCGATGTCTAACCAAGCTCTGAGCACTCCACAGTGCCTGCTCATCTAATTATTCCACATACTTCACATACTTGGTAGACACCCCCCTAACTCACTGGTGGGTTTGAGTCCTTTGGTTACCTTAAACTAGTTTAGCCTATTTGCCAAAATGGTTTACCATGGTGTGCCCACTGTACATGCTACAGCTTCTTGGAGACATAGGCGAGAGTTAGGTGGATCAGGTAGACACCAAAGGTGGAAAACAGCCTTGAAAGGTCTTGGCAGTCCTCACACCAGAGGTATTAGTCTTCCCTGAACATACCCTATACCTCATGGGAGGTGGTAGCAGTAATTGAAAGGGTAGCTAGGTGGCACAGTGGATAGAATGCTGGGCCTAGAAATACTTATCTTCCATAGTTCAAATCTGGCCTCAGACACTAACTGTATGATCCTGAGCAAGTCACTTAACCCTGTTTGCCTCAGTTTCCTCATCTATAAAATAAGCTGGAGAAGGAAAATTGCAAACCACTCCAGTATCTTTGCCAAGAAAACTCCAAATGTGGTCATGAAGAGTCAGACATGACTAAAAGGTCTGAACAACAACAAAGTAAAAATAGAAAGAAGAAGATGGGTGTTAGATTAGAAAATGATTACAGATATCTTTGTTGTGACTAAGAACTGGATGGAGAGATCTGTACAGACTGGTTTCCAAGGAGGTTGCAAGAAAGTTATGCTGCCTTGGCTCCTGCTACTATGATACCCCCTTCTTTCTCCTACAATTGCCCCCATAATCTGAAGGATAAATAGGGAAAAAGAATGGCAGGGTTGTCTGATAACAATTGATGCTGGGGTGGGGGATTTTTTTAAAAGACTAAGTCAAATATGAAAGGAGAGAGTTAGGGGAATGATACTCTGCTAAGGAACCTTATGTGTCTCCTCTCTGGCTCCTGGCTTGGACTTGGCAGTGGATGCTACAGGGCAGAGATGCAAATTACAGGAGTCCCTGCAAAATGCAGGGAAGCAAGAAGCAAATATGGCAGCCTCTGGGCTACAAGACTGATAGAGTCTATATGTGTAGTCCAGTTCTTTCTCTAGGACAGATCTTTGGGTTGCTCAGAGTTCTAGAGCCATTGTATCACTGGACAGTCAGGTTCAGTAATGCAAGACACTGACCTATTCTGGATGTTTTTTTCCATGAGGAGAAAGGAAAAAACCTAGAACGCAGTAGGCACTTGATAAATGTTTATTGACTGACTCCAATAATCTCATGCAATCCAATAAACAGTAAGTGCCTACTATGTTCCTAGCCCTGTGCTAAGGACTGGGCATACAATTAATAAAACGAAAAATAGTCACTGCCCTCAAAGAGCTTCCAATTTAAAGAGAGAGAGAGACAATGCACGAAAGGAGGCAGAAAAGTGGGGATGGGTGGGATGGGACATCATGGGGTATCTTGTGCTGGGGAGTTGAAACTAGGCAGTGTGGCAGAAGCAAAGTGGAGTGAACTGTGGGTTCAGTTTCTGCCTTCAATAAAGGAAGGCATTGGGAGGAGTTTGGTTCTCTAACTTCCAGCCCTTTAAACAGTGGGGAGGCTGAGAAAGGTGATGCCAATCACTGTTTGAGTTAGCAGCTTGGTGATATGATTAGAAGTGATGAGTTTAACCTGGGAGGAACATCTTGTTCAGTGGAGTTGAAACCAGGCAAGGTAGCAGATACAGAATGAACTGGGGGGAACTGAGAGCTATTGTCTTGGAGCGTTAGTGTTGACTTGTTCTACTTTATTTCTAATATTTTGATTGGAGTTTTATACAATCGATAAGTATTAGTATCAGATATTAGTATCAGAAATACAGCAGAGAGGAAAAAGAGTTTTTATAGTAGAATGGGAGTTGTGAGTCATGATTTGATTGGATAATCCATCCATTAGTATAAGCAGTTGGGACAGCTTCCCCTTTCCCAGAATGAGCGAAGTCAAAGGGAAAGTAGAGCTGGACTGATACTCCAGAGTGCCCTCTGGTATTGGGTGGTACACATAGCATTTGGGGTGAGAGCTTGATTTGACAGCCCAGACTCAGAGGATTTGACACTGGTCAACCTCCTTCTCCCTACTCCACCTAAGATCAATACCAAGAGAATTCTAAAGTAGAAGGATGATACACTGTAACCAGAGACCCTTCAAGAGGAAAGTTGAATATTAAGTATGGTTTCTTTTTGTGGGGGGGGGGGGGATAATTAAGCACATTTACTAACAATAAATATTTAAACATGTTCCTACTAGATTAGAATGGTTTATCCCAAGAATATGCTAGTAAATATTTAACAACCAGCTCTCTGAACAAAAAAGCAGGCATGATGTTTAATATGAATTACTAACATTTTCTCAAGTCTGGACAATCAACAAAACAATAAATCAAGCTCTGATCTGTAGCTTTTGCCCATTTCTGAGATGTATATGTTTGCACCGAAAATTTGACAATGGGCTCCCTCAAGCTAGTTTAAGCTGATCTGAGCATACGCTTGGATTATCCCCTCCATATAGCTTTCCCCTGTTGATCTGAGTAATGAAGATGGCTTTTCTCTGTTCTACCCTTTATGGGTCTGAGATTCTGAAGGTTACTTCATCTGTCTTCTCACCCATGAAAATACTTACCTATTGTTTGTTATATTAATTATAAGTTTCTTAGTCAAAAAAGTTTTACTGTTCAAATTGTTCACTTGTGTATGTTCCAAACTTTGAATTGTGTCATAGTGACGGGATATTTTTTTCTGATTCCAGGGAGACATGTAGAGAGATATGAGTTTAGGATTATAGAGCTAGAAGGAACCTTAGAGATCATACATAGAGTATAATCCTGACTTAGAGAAACAAAATGATGATACTAAGTGGCACTAAGCATTAAATTCAATGCTTCTTCCATTTCATTCCACCTTTTTGGGTTTGAAGGGAAAATTCCTATGACTTAGAACCATAAATAGAAATTTTTGTGTCTGGGGTAAGGTGGGGGCAGGGTGAGTTGGGGACCTAGAGTGTGGCCCTGTGAGCTCAGGGAGGAGACTGATGGTGGCTGAAGGTAGGTAGGCCTTGGAGAGAGAGTAGCTCCTTTAAGGTGTGGTGATTGGTGATTGTGTGGAGGGAGGGAGTGGGCTGAAGGATGGTACAATTTGTGCTTTTTAAATTCTGGTGCTTTGAGGCTAAACCCCAGTGGTTCTTCTGATCCACTACATAGGGGGCAGGGACTGTATCCATGGTTTCAGCTCCTGGTGAGGACATACTCTCTACCAATGCAGGATGGTATTTTCTCTGAAACTTAAAGCATTGGAGTTGCATAGAATTCTGAGATGGTTACATGCCCTGTCCAGGTTATGTGACTTAATCAGCATCTGTCAGAGGCTGCATTTGAACCTACAGCCTCCTGATTTTGAGGCCAGCTTTTCAGCCATTAAGGGCAGGTAGATGGTGCAGTGGATAGAGAGCTGGGCCTGAAGTCAGGAAGAGACATCTTTGTGAGTTCAAATCCAGCCTCAGACACTAGCTGTATGACCCTGGGCAGGCCACTTAATCCTGATTGCCTCAGTTTCCTCTTTTGTAAGATGAACTGGAGAAGGAAATGGCAAACTACTCCGATATCTTTGTCAAGAAACTCCCAATGGGGTCATGCAGAGTTGGACATGACTGAACAACAAACAATAACTCTATCCATTACTCCACACTGCCTTTCTAATTTGCATATAGTTTTATGGAAGTTTCTAAACAGATGTTGTTTCTCTTTTGACAGAATGTAAGCTCCTAGAGGGTAGGAACTATTTAGATTTTGCCTTCGAATTTTCAGGGTATAGAACAGTGCCTGCAACACGGTAGGTGCTTAATGCTTATTGATTAATTGCTCGATTCAATAATGGTGATGAGAACCTTAGTGTTACATATGTATATATAAATGTATTTGCATGTACATCTACATGTATATCCATCTTATATATGACAGCCATTCGTATGTGATATGGATGTATGTCTCTGGAATTTGGTCCATACCTCTCGATTTCCACCTTGAGGAGAGCACAAGGACCATGACTGGGCTCTATTCCTTGCCTCCCTCATCCATCTCCAAGAAATATATTGGGCTAGAATTACATCTATCCACCACATGGCAAATATCTGTCTAGTACAGAGACACAAAGTTGAGGATAAGAGACACTGTCTCTGATTGCTCTTAACGATCTTACACTTGACAACCTAACCCCTTTCCACCAAATGTTTGTTATACTAAAAACCACCACAAATAGCAAACAGTGAGTAAATCCATTTATCCAAGCAAAACGGGGAACAGAAATCACAGAGGTTATAAGATTAGAATATACCAAAGGATACATGAGGTGAATGAACTTTCAGCTTGGAGCAAGATAAGATCTCATATCAAACAAGGGAAGAGTGAATCATCTCACTGAGGGCAGGTCCATTCTCAGCAGTCTCTAGCACTTTAAGCAAGTCCAGTAATATGTAGTCTTTTTTTTTTTTTTTGGAGGGGGGAAGGCAGGGTGATTGGGGTTAAGTGACTTGCCCAAGGTTACACAGCTAGTAAGTGTGTCAAGTGTCTGAGGCTGGATTTGAACTCAGGTCCTCCTGACTCCTGGGCCGGTGCTCTACTCACTGTGCTGCCTAGCTGTCCCCCAAGTCCAGTAATATGATGGAGATTTTGGTTTCCCATTCATGTCCACTATTCCAAAATCTTCCTCTCTCTTCTGCTTCCCTAGAGCTTCTTTTTCCATGTGTTTCTCTTGAAGTATGTCTGAAACCAACTCAGCAAGTCTTTCATTCTGGTGTGCAGCATCATGCTAAGCATTCTCCCTGCCAATTCCTTCCTCTACATATGGACCACAGGACTATCTATTGAGGCAACACCCAAGGGAGTTTTACACTGGAAATGACTGATGCAAAAAGCATAAAAGGTGTAATTAAAACAATTAAAAAAAAAGACATAATGGTGTTGGACTAGACTTTCAAGTTCTCCTGATTTCCTCCCAAATTTCAAAATGAAAGTTTCCTTCCTTTAGTTTAAGCCAAATAAAGTTTTTTTCTCTAATTAGAAAGCAAATATCCCTGGAAACCTCGGGGAGAGATTTAAACACTGGCTCTTTCAGACGTCACAGAATCAGCTGCTGTACATCAACACATTGCTTACCATACTCTGTTTCATTTATCTCCCCAAGTTGATCATAAACTCTCTGAAGGCAGGAGGTATTGTTCTCTGGGAGAAGAATTTCATTAAACCTTTTTCATCCATTATGCTTCAGTGTCAATGGATTTGTCAAATTATTTTCAGAGATTTTGCTGGTGAGAAGTGGAAGGGAACATGTGCATAGTCAATTATTAGTGGGGGTGCTGATAAAGGGAGAGGATGAGTATAGAAAGGAGCAGTGGGGAAAAAAGATGAAGTTCACAATTTTTGTTAAGGGTTGGGCATCTGTGAAGGCCTCTTTGAAGAAGCATCAAACTCAAAGCCAGATACATATCTTTTTAAAAATTGCAATTAGATGCTGCTGTCCTTGATAGTTCATCATCTGAGCTTGCTGACAGGAGGGAACAGATGCTATTCGAGGCTCATGCTGTCAGGGAAGTTGCTGAACAATTTGGGCTTGATGGATGCCACTCTCTAACTGATTTTTCCATATAGTGAACTTTAGACATGGCAGGGATAGGGGAGGTCTCTTATCTATCTTCTCTTCAATCTTGGCGACTGGTGCAGCTCTGGAGTTTAGCTGAGGGTGAGGGAGGCTTTTCAGATAAGTGCTTATGTTCAAGAAGATCTCTGAGCAGATTTGCTGTCAACATTGATTCCCCAGTCCTGGAGGTTCAGCTCTATTAGTTATCAGTCAATGTGATGAGGTCTCTGTTATGTGCTTTGGGGAAGAGTCTGAGTTTCCCCTCTCCAGCTCCAAGCCCTCTCCCTTCTTTGAGATGAGCAGTTCCCTTTTTGGAAAATATTTAATAGCTGTCCCCTCTTCCCTTTTTAATGGCCTGTGGGAAAGAGCTTCTATTCCCAGGGTTGCCTTATGTTGATCTTGTGGGAGTGAGCAGGCTGACACTGAGATTTCCTGGATGTAGGGAAGTCTCTGGTGAAGCAGTGCCGACCAGTGAATCCTCTGCAATTTATAGTCCTAGAGTGAGGGGGTCTTGACCAGGGATAGTTTCACTAACCTTTGGTTTCCTTATGTATTTTATTTTTTGCATTAAATTTTTTTTTCCCTGAGGAGTGATCCATAGGATTCAACGGACTTCCAAAGAAGTCTACATACAAAAAAGGTTAACAACTCTTGTTCTAGGGGTTGCTTAGGGCACAGATTGGACACATGACTTGACCATGACAGTACAAATATAGTTAGTGTTTGTCCAAAGTAGGACTTGAACCCAATTCCTCCTGACTTCAAGACTCACTCTTTATCTCTCATATCATTATACCTTCAGGATGGCTTTAGGGGATAGTAGAATACAATACACTAGGTTCTCTGGCTATTTGCACATAGTAAATATCCAAAGCATGTTTCTCTACAAAACAAATAAGCCAATAGAGAGGTAGAGGTTGGAGATTAGAGAGAGAGAAGAGATGATAGTAGAGGCAATCTGTTGGAGAAGACAGAAGGGATCAAGGACTCATGAAGAGGGTTAGCTTTGTCAAGGGGAAGGGCCTGAACTTCCTCAGAGATGGAGTAAAAGAGAAGGTAGTGGCGGATGGCATCCCAGTGTTATGGAAGGACCTGAAGGGGGGATTGCAAGTCCGAGATCAACTTTGCTCATAAATAGATGAAGTAACTGCTTATGTGGTATGATTGGAGAGGAACTGAAAGGTATTGCCTTAGCACCTGTCCCTAGATCTCCCCCACAAAATCTGTCAGAGGACCAGAAATCCCCCCACAAAGATTTTTTTCCTTTGGGTTCATACATTGATATCTTTAGGAATCCTGTTTTAAAATTCACAGAACAAGGGTAGGTAGGCTAGAGGGGATAGAGGCAATTCATTTAGACATTAATACCTCAGTGTAAGGTTTTTAGGGACTCTTATAAGCAAATCATGTTAATTGTGTGCCCATGTCAAGACACTGAGACAGTCGGTAATGGGACTGAAATCCTCATGACTTTAACTCCACATTACTGTATGTTAATACTGAAAAGCACATCTGGGACCTAGACCATTCTACCTACCATCATCAACTCCCATCTACTACTGATACTATGCCTGGAATCATTCACCCAGTCACTAGCAATCCCTTGTCCTTTCTCACTCTCTCAGTTTCAGGGCTACTAGTGAGAGAGAGTGCTGGGCCTGGAGTCAGTAATACCTACGTTTGAATTGGGCCTCAGTCACTTACTAACTGTGTGACCTTGAGCAAGCCTCTTAATCTGTTTGCCTCTGTTTCTTTAGTTGTAGAATGTGGGTAATAATAGCACTTTCCTCACAGGGTAGTTGTAAAGATCAAATGAGAGTCTATTTTTAAAGTGCTTGGTACAGTGCCTGGCACATAGTAGGTATTAAGTGAATGCTTATTCCCTTCTGCTATAAGAGTAAACTGCCCCCTTCCTGAGCCCCTGTTCCCGGGTCTCTCTGGTGACCCTGCATCCATCCCAGGCCATTTCTTCTGTTTTTGACTGTATCTTCTCTCACAGCCTCTGACACTTTGTTACCAGAGGGAGAGATGGGCCATCTCCAGTTGTCCCGGATATCTGGCTGATAAGGGTACAGTCTCTGGGAACCCCCTTGAACTCTCTTTGAATCTTCCCACTAGATCTGGCCTTTGCCTAAGGCCATAAGCCTTTCATTATCTAGGCCCAAATCTCTACCTGGCCTGGCCCTCTATTATCCAGCTGCTTCCCACCCATGATCCTATCAAAATTTCACTTTCTGGTTTCCTGGAGTCTTGACCGCTAGTCACCCCAGTCCCATTGGGATCGTCCTTGGATTCCTCCTCCCTAAGCCCCTCCTCTAGTCACCCCAGACTACTTGACCACCCCTCAATCCCTTCCACAATCTTTCTGTACATAATCTCCATCTTGCCTCCATGAAGGCTCTCAGATTCAATCTAGCTCAGATAGATTGAATCTGGCCCACTTGTGAAAACAAGCATCACAAATGGTAAGATTTTTTAAGACAACCCAATATGGCAAATCCTTAATAAACTTTGTCTTTTTCCTTGGCTGAGAAGGCTTGAGTCGAATTCATTCGGCAGGACCCGGTGAGTCGGTGCTTGTGGTCTCGAGCACCTCTAAAAACTTACGGTTCCATACCTCACCATTTTTCTTAAACCTCATCATGGCCACTGGACCCAGATGGCTCTGGAGGAGAAAGTGAGGCTGGTGGCTTTGCATAGCCTTCCCTCACTCAAATCAGATTCAATTGCAAGTCATGTCATCTCCTTGATGTCATAGCCCTCTTCAAGAATGAAGGACAAACCACAACCACACACACAACCAGAGGGAGAATTAGAATTCTCTTTGTGCCTGTAGCAACAATCTTGCTAGCAGCTACTGTGGCTGTGTAAAATAAACAACAACCAGCACAGAAGGCTGCTAACATAGGTTCTTTGATCTGCTTTTCTAAGGAAAGCAACTTTAAGGGGTTTACAATCTCAGTTCAATCAAACATACATATATCATCCACTTAGTTCAGGGGGAAAAGATCAGCCCCCAGAATTTCAAGGCAAATACAAACAGGAATTAAAAACATCAACAGATAAACCTTGTGGGATTCAAATCACAATACATAGTTACCAGAGAAGAACCAATGAGTCTGGGTTACAAAGCTGGGGGGCAGTTACAGCTTGCCCTGAGTCTCAACACTTCTTCCATGAGTGTGCCCCCCAAAACGCCAAGCTCCCTTCAATTATATCCTATTTGGAGCCCTGAGGACTCTGATCTCACCCAGGCTGGGTGTGTGAAAGTTCCCCATCCCTAGTGTCACATCATATACAATTCAATGACTCTCAATTGTCTTAATGCTGAGAAAATCCCACTTTATCTGCCCCATTCAAACAAAGGCCAGAATCATTAAAGGCACTTAAGAGAAGAGCAGCAAAAAGTCCCACCTTAATTACCATTACAGTGCCCAGAGTCACATCTGGGCTCTTCTTCTGCTGCCATTACCCAACAATTTTTCCTCTTTTGAGGTTCACCCTACCCAAATTTATCACCCAATCCAGATCCTGGTAACTGTTATCTGTTGGCACCTTAGACATTCTAAATCTTTTCTCAGTAAGTAAGTGCTTGGCTCATAGTCTTCCTCTCTATCATAAATCTCTTACATTTACCACAGGGTTTCAATATACATTCAAACATCTCAGTTTCTCAGTCTACTTAATTCTAATGACCTACTCCTCTTCTTCACCTCTGCTATTCACAGGGATTGTCACATTCTTCATCTTTCCATTATCCACAAATATTATAATTCAAGAACTCTGGAATTCCTTTGTCTGATTCAAATTCCTATTACAGTAGTCCCTCAACATTTGTGGGGGTGCTTAGGGATGCAGGACCCTTGTGACTGAAAAACAATGAATAGCTCTAGACCTTACTTCAAATCTTTATTTTTGATAATTCTGATCATGTTTATTTAACACAAAAAAAACAAGTAAAATGACAGACTGCATCCATAAAAAAGATGCAGTTTCTATCCATGAGAGATTGTTATCTCGTGCATTATGCAGAGTCTTCACAGCCACTGGTGTAGCTGCTGCAAATGCTACATGGATTTTCTTCTACAAAAAAGGACAAGATACAGCAATCACTGTGGGAGAAAATCATTTGACTGAGTCTGGTCAGTAGAGAGACAAAGAGGAGGAGTTCCCAAAGAGAGCTTGTAACCCCTTTTTCTTTACTTCACTGAAACTTTTAAATAAAATTTAACTATTAATAATAAATGTATGTATATTTATGATAGTAAATGATAAAATAGATTTAATGATATACACTATGTATTTATAACTTAATTTTTTTTAGTTTTCTTTATATACATGTGTTATCTGAGATTTTCTGTAGTATGCCACAAATTTCCAAAAATTCCCATTTAATTATCAATGGCCAATCCTTGAATAAATATCCAAAATCATGAATGTGAAGCCTGTGAATGTCAAGGGATGACTGTATTTCATCTTTCCTTTTGCCTTTGTCTCCCTAAATCATTCTTAATCTTTAGCACAACCTCTACTCCTCCCAACCCTCAGTACTTACCCTTTTCTTTCACCTTTTCTTCCTTTCATAGTCTCTACTTTTTAGTTCAGTGGTGTCAAACTCAAATAGAAATGGTGGCCACTGATCCATACATATGGATTCCTGAAGGCCATGTATTGATTTAGTTTTAAAATGTAATATTACCTATATTTTATTGTATTTCATTTATTTTGTTAGATATTTCCCAATTACATTTTAATCTGGTCTGGCTGCAATTAAGAGTATTTGGGCTGCTTCTTTAGTTAACCAGAGCAACTCTATACTAAGCCTCTATTCCAAAATCTCTTGTCCTATTGCCACTTATGCCATATCAAATCCCAAACTCTTATTAACCTTTATTATTTCCACTACTTTTCTTCTCTGTTTCTACAACATGCTATTGTACAGAAATAGAAGGCAAGCAATCACATTTGCTGCAGGCACTAGAATTTATGTAATCTAACCTTAATTAGGCCCCTAATTTATCAAGGTAATCCTTTAACTCCTCACTATGATTCTCTGGGCAGTTAGATGGCACACTTGATAGAGCATAGTGGATAGAATACCAACCTTGGATTCATGAGGACCTGAGTTCAAATCTGGCTTCAGACACTTACTAGCTGGGTGACCCTAGGCAAGTCATTTGTCTCAATTTCCTCATCTCTAAAATGAGCTGGAGAAGGAAATGGCAAACTACTCCAGTATCTTTGCCAAGAAAACTCCAAAACATCAATATGTCTCAAAGAATTGAAACAACTGAACAACAATTGATTGTTTATTCTATTGTAAGGGGAGGATTTGGTCCCCCATAATCGATCTAGTTACAGAAAGGAAAGAACAAATAACAGCTAAGAAGGTGTTGATGTCTTAACAGGGCATTAACCCTCAGTGGTCCTTTTGCAAAGGTGTATTCTGTTTCAAAATTAAAGAAAGCTCGGCTACTGTTGAACAGTCTGTCAGTCAATAAAAATTTATTAAGCATCTACTATATGCCAGGCACTACGCTAAGCACTGCAGATACAAAGAAAGGTAAAAGACGACCCCTACTTTCAAGGGTATAACAGTCTAATGGGGGAGATGACATGCAAACAACTATGAACAAACAAGCTATACATAGGATAAACTGGATAGAACCAATAGATGGAAAGCATTGGAATTAAGGGGTATTGGGAAAAGCTTCCTGTAGAGGTGTGATTTTAGCTGGGGTATGAAGGAATTCAGGGAAGCCAAGAAGTGTGGAGATGAGGAGGGAGAGCATTCCAGGAATGGGTAACAGCTAGTACAAATGCCTGGAGTTGAGAGATGGTGTGTTTTGTCTGAAAAACAGCAAGCAGGTCAGTGTCACCGGATTGCAGAATATGTGGAGGAGTGTAAGGTATAAGAAAACTGGAAAGGTATTGGGGCCTGGTTAAGAAGGGTTTTAAATGCCGAATGGAGGATTCATACTTGATGTTGGAGGTTATAGAGAGTCACTGGAATTTGTTAAGTAAGGGATGTGACCCAGTCTTATCAGCCACATCCCTGAGGGCCATTAAAATGCTGAGCTGCTACCTCTGAGACGGTTCAATCCTGGAGACTGAAGTGGAGCAGGAACCTTGCCCTTGAGTCTCTCACTACTTCAGTTCATCCTCCATGGGAGGCATGGGATAGTCAGAGAAAATACCTGGAGTTGAGAGATGGAATGTCTTGTTCAAGGCAAATCAAAGAGGCCAGTGTCCCTGGACTTTGTGTGGGAGGGGGAGTGTTAGGTATAAGAAGACTGGAAAGGTGAGGCATGGTATGAAGGCCTTTAAAAACCAAATATTATTTTATGTGTTCCTGGAGATGACAGGGAGCCACTGTAATTTATTGAGGTGAAGGGGTGACATGGTCAGACCTACTCTTTAGAAATGTCACTTTAACAGATAGACTGGGGTAGGGAGGCAGTGGCAGGCATCTACCAACAGGCTATTTCAATAGTTTAGGCACGAAGTGATGAAGGCCAGCATCTGGGTGGTGTAGAGAAGGGGGGCATACATGGGAGATATTATCAAGGTAAAATCAACAGACCTTGGAGGCAGATTTGATATGAGGGGAAAAGAGAAAATGAGGAGGCAAATTTGAGAGCCTGCTGGACTGGAAAGAAAGCAGTGCCCTCAACAATAATTGAGAAATTTGGAAGAGATGGAGATTTTGGAGGAAAGATAATGAATTCAGTTTTGGACATGTTGAGTTTAAAGATGTCTACAAGATATCCAGCTCGAGGTGTCCAAAAGGCAGTTGGAAATGTGAGACTAGAGGTCAGCTTGGAGGTTAGGTTAGAAAATTGATTTGAGAATCATTAGCACAGAGATGATAATTGAATCCACCAGGTATAATGAGATCACATGTGAAATAGTCTAGGAGGAGAAGAGGGCCTAGGATAGAGCTGTGAGACTCTTACAGTTAAAGGTTTTAACTTGGATGAAGAACCAGCAAAAATGACTGAAAAAGAGCAAGCAGATAACTGAGAGGAGAACCAGGAGAGAGTTATGAGGGTAAAAAGAGTAACCAGGAAAAGAGGGTGATAGACTGTATTAAAGGCTACAGAGCAGTCAAGAAGGATGAGGATTGGGAATTGGCAACCCAACTTCATTGTCAACTGTGTTAAAAAGCTGTTTTAATGTGAACTTGTATTTCGAGATGAGTAAAACAAAGCTGTATCTTGAGAGTCCTAGTCCCAAGAAGGAACTTGGGATCTTCCAGTACTATTAGTTGTGAACGAAAAACAGCCTCTTGCTTTCTTTGGCTATATTTGTGTTATAGGTCTTGGAATATTCCGTTTAATTCTGTTAGGGATATTTTTACAGTGTGTGATTGCTTAGAGGCAGTATGGTATAGGGAATAGAGTTCTGAGCTTGGAGGCATGGAAATATGTTTAGACCCTGCCCATGACACTCACTAGCTCTGCGACCCTGGACAAATCACATTCACTGGGACTTAATAATTCATAGAAAGTTGCAGTTGGTAAAAGGAGTTCCCATACCGGGGATTTCGTGTGCTGATGAAATCATATATTCCATTTTTACCTATGAGATTATGTGGTCAGCCACATTACAAGAACATGAAAAACATTAGGAGTTGAGTAGAAAGTTCTTACTATCCCTTACTTTGGTGTTACAGATTCTGGTCCTAGAATAATAGTAATAACTTACATTAATAGAAACATTTTAAGGCTTATGAATCACCTCTTCAATAAATATTTCTAAGCTACCATATGTAAGTTACAGTGTTAGATAAAGATAGTTTCTGTCCTCAAGAAGCTTACAATTTATATTCCTTACAAGAACCCTGTGAGATAGATAGTGCAAGTGTATTTTACAGACAAAAAAATTAAGGTTCAGAGAGTACCAAGAATAAAGGGATAGAGGGAAAGGCCTTGGAGTTGCTAGAAGATAATAGCAGTCCCTATGTCTGTTATTGTTCTAATAGATGATACTAGTAAGGGGGACTGCTATTAGTCAAACTATTGAAAATACCCATGTAGAATCAACATGTGCTTTCCACTCAAAATGCTCTAAGTGCTTATTACATGGTGGCTGCACAGGCAGTAAGGAGGTGTAGCCTTAGATTTTCAGGTTAGGTTTTAGGAGCATTTTGGGAGGAAATGAGAGCATTTACTTCAATTAGGAGAAAGTTCCAGATGGTAGGTGAGAGAAAAACTTGAAAATGGGAGGAGCATCCTAAATGAATAAAATTGGGAACAGTGGGAGGAATGTTGAAAAGGACATGTTTCCTTCACTTTTGAAGGTAGATTTATTTAGATTTAATGAAAAGTAGATGCAAAAGCTGAAATGAGGATTTGAACCAGTTCAGAATGACCAGAGGGAAAGAGAATCTTGGCAGCCGCAGGATGTTGTATTTACTCAAGTTGAGAAACCTAGAAGGAGGAGAGGCCATCTGGACAACAGTTATACTTGTCAAATCAAGAAGTGACCAAAACACATGCTGGTGTCTCATCACTGGGAAAAGAGAAGGTTAGTGAAATCCTCTGAGATGAACAGTGAGTCTGACAATACAGGCAAAGGGAAAGAAGACATTTAGAAATGAGTTAACCTAGGGAGTGAAAGGATGGGACACCAGTGGTGATTTTAAGAAGGTGGACAAGGGGCAGTGATTGGGGCATAAAGGGGAGGCAAATAACATCGCTACACCTGTTTGCTATTGTTCCCCCTTTTTACTTCATTTTTGAAGAACAGAACCTAAAAACGTGAATTAATTCTCTCTTAATACTCAGCACTACCCAGACACTGACTAAAAAGCCTTTGACTATATTTTGCAAACAACCCCATTAAAAATGTCAAATTCTTTGAGTTCTTTTTTTAAAAAAATTGGGGAAAATCCTACAATTCGAAAAAAAGGATAAGAAATCATTATTTCTTATTTTATGTCTGTGTGTCTGTATGTGTAGAAATGTGGATGTGAAATAATCAAGTAATAATAAATCATGGCATTATCCTGGAGGATTCACTAAAGTTTTCATAGAGTCTAATTTTGGGAGTACAGTGATAAGCTTTTAAACATGGAAAATTTCACCTATATGGTGAGAAGACAGGTAGCAAAAGATAAGGTGGATCAGAGAGTCAAGACAAAAGGGGTGGTTTGCACAAGTGGGTTTGAAGAGCCAGATGTGGAAAACACAGGTTCCAAAATATTTGAAGAACTATATAGGAAAAGGAAACCACCTTTAGGAAAGAGAAATAGAACAGAAACCTTTGAGGGACACTAATAATTCAGAGGGAGGAAAGGCAAAGAATAAAACTATTACAAATATTACAGGGTAGATGACAAAGCTCTAGGAGTAAAATAGTATTCTTTGCGGAAAAAAAGAATACTATTGAGATGAGTGTGGTATAACGGATAGAGGGCTGCTCTTAAAGTCGGGAAGAGCTGCATCTCCAGGTCGCATCTCTGGCGCATACTAGCTATATGACCAAGAACAAGTCTCCAGCCTTCTCAGTGTTGCCGTCAGCTTCTTTAAGATTACAAATTATAAACAAGTTGCTGATCTCAGAAGGACTTTTCACTTGGGAGTTTCCCACATATCTGAAACCACAGGTCTGGATTTTTAAAAATGGTAAATAGTAAGCATGGAATGATTTCTCCTTAACCTTCAGCACTGCTTAGACACAGGCTAAAGTACTGTGTCCACAACTTGCCAGATGTGGAGAGCTTAGAGAGGGTTAAGAGAAGAGCCTCAAAGATGATTAAAGTGACGGAAAATAGGACCTATGTGGAAAGGTTAGAGGAATTTATAATTTCGCCTGCAAAAGAGAAAGCTGAGGGAAGACTTTAATAACTATCTTCAAACATATGAAGATTTATTAAACAGAAGATGGTGACCAGCTATTATCTATCTCCACTGAGCAAACTATGCATTGGTGGCGTATATCTTTGGCTGAGTCCTGGGTTCTGCTTGACAATCCTTCTTTACTATTATTGAATCCCAGTGTACTTTCCCACAGTGAGTGTTTGAAACCTTTTTCTCCCTCCTCTTGCCTTCAGTGAACCCCCAAACCAACATTTATAAGCAGATCATTTGGACTTCTACCCCATTGAAAAGAGTGAAGTGATGTAATGTGAACTCTCCCTTCTGATTTCCAAACACTCTTAGCAGAACCATCTACTCTGTCTTTTTATCCTCTTGGCCATAGAAAATGAGATGTGGCTATTACTCATCAAGGCTAACCACTCCACCCAATTCCCTTCAGGACCATCCCATTCTCTCATGCATCTTTAGTCTTTCCTCTTCATTGGCTTCTTTCCATGTGCCTTTGGGTGTGCTCAGTCCTCCCCATTCCTAAAAAAAAATCCTTCCTTTGATCCTTATACCTACTCCAGCCATCAGTGTATATGTCTCTTTCCTTTTACTTTCAAACATCTTGAAAACATTATCTCCATTCAATAGCTCTGATTCCTTGATACCCACTCTCTCCTCAGTGCCTTGCAATCTAGCTCCTGACGTCATACTCTACTGGAACTATTGTCTCAAATGTTTCTAATAACTAATCCAATGACCTTTCTTTGGTCGTACTGCTCCTTGAATTCTCCAAATATTTGACACTATACCACCACTACTGACCCCTGCATTGGGGAGCAGATTACAGTCCAGATGAATAACGTTGAAGTTTGCTTTGAGTTCTGATCACGTGTGTGCGATGTTTATGAGAAAGATGTTGTGATTCCCTGATTGAGATGGTATGTTCAGAGCTTCCTGACTCCTCAGAAGTAAAGGCTCTCTCAATTCAACGGTGGATGTAAAGCTTTGATTCAGGCAGTAGAGCCCTGTCTGTTGGTCTTTATTTCTCTTTGTATTTTTTTCTATGTAATTAAAGAAGATCATTGATGCCTTTTTAGTAGCTTTCCTTAGTAAAGCAGATCTAACAACCTGCACTAGCAGCCATCCTGGGCATACCAGTGTGGTTGCTGCTACACTGTGATCCCACCAAGCTGGGCTATACTGTATGACTTCCAAACACTCTGTGCTTTTTTGCTTTTGTGTGTTCACTAACTCTATTCTCCCGTGTCTGAGATGCCCTTCTTTCCCTTCTCCTCTTCAGCTGTTAAGGTCCTACCATAAAGGATTTAAAGGTTGACTCAAGAACCATCTTCTCCCTGGGAACTTCTCTGATGCCCTGGTAATGACAGGTAACGAATCTTCCATCGAGCTCTGTTTTTCACCTCTCTAATTCTTGGCATATTATGGCTTGCCTCCTTACTAAATTTTAAGCTCCATGAAGGCAGGCACTATCTTTCATCTTACCTTTGTATATTCCCCAGCCCAGAGTACTACGCTTGGTGGACAATGAATATTTGTGGAATGAATGAATAAAAGGAAACAACAAAGAAAAGCAGACTGTGAACAAGGCTACTTAAATTCTGTGCCAACATTGTGGAGCCATTGGTGAGTATCTTGTTAGATTGCAAAGACATTCTGATTGAATGGCAAAGAGCTTTATGGGTAAGACAAGAGTTGGTGATGGAGTGGGGAAAGTGGGGAATGTAGGGGGTTCAGATCCCTGAAATGGTTATTTAGGTCTGAAGTTTCCTGGGCTTACTTAAAATATATCAAAATATACTTATGATACAGGTGGTTGAGTGTGGTGTGGTAGCAGGAGATCTAGACTGACTCCTGTTTGTTTTGATCAGGAAGTGTCCAAGGGAGTCAGTTAGATTGAGTGGTACAAAGAATAGGAAAGCAAACAAGAGAGAAAACCAGTATTGTGTGGTGATGAAAAACTGGAAACTGCTTATCATCTGGGCATTTGGTGAGGCTGCCCATCAACTGGAGAATGGCTAGACAAATTGTGGGCTATGAATGTTATGAAATACTACTGTGCTGTAACAATAGAGATAGATATTTTCAAAGAGACATGCAAAGACTTGTATGAACTGATACAGAATGATATAAACAAAACCAGAAGAACAGTTTATATAATAACATCAATAATATAAAAATGAAGAATTTTGAAAACTTGTATAAAATGATTAAGAATGAAATGAGTAGAACCAAAATAATTTATATAATAAAAACACTGTAAATCCAAACAACTTTGAAAATTGTAAGAACTGTGACCAACACAATGACCATCCATGATTCTACAGGACAAATGATGAAGCATTCTGTTCATCTCCTGACAGAGTGGTGTTGAACTCAAGATGCAGAATGAGAAAAATATTTTTTGAACATGGACAATGAAGAAGGATTTTTGCTTGACAGTGTATATTTGTTACAAGGAATTTTTCTCAATGGGGTTGAGTGTTGGAAGGAGAGAAGATAGATTTTAATTAATTAAAAAAATTTAATAAGAGAAAAAAAACCTAGAGTTGAATATGAATATAATTCTGTGAATGTGTTTAGATGGGAGTAAAGTGACAATATCCAGCCTTGTCACACTCCTCTTCCAATCTTAAACCAATCAGTTGCTTCATATTCAATTTTAACTGTTGCTTCTTGGTCCACGTACAGATTCCTCAGTAGACAAGTGAGATGATCTATGTCTTTGAGAACTTGCCATATTTTATTGCGAGTCACACAGTCAAAGGCTTAGTGTAGTCAACAAAGCAGAAATAGATTTTTTTTTCTGGAACCCCCTTGCTTTCTCCATAATCCAAAAAAATGTTGGCAATTTGGTCTCTAGTTCCTCTGACTCTATGAAAACCAGCCTGCTCTTCTGGTAATTCTAAGTTCACATATTGCTGAAGTCTAGACTGCAGAATCTTAAGCATAACCTTGCTGGTCTATGAAATGAGCACAATTGTCACCTTATATATTTAACTTATATACAGAGTACATCATGCAAAATGCTAAAATGGATGAATCAAAAGCCAGAATCAAGACTGCAGGGAGAAATACTAACAATCTCAGATATGCAAATGATACCACTTTGGTGGTAGAAAGTGAATAAGAATTAAGAAGCATCTTGATGAGAGTGAAAGAGGAGAGTGTAAAAGCTGGTTTGAAGCTTAACATAAAAATCAAAACAAAACCAAAAACGAATATCTTGGCAACTGGCTCCATCACTTCCTAGCAAATAGAGAGAAAAAATGGAGGCAGTGTCAGATTTTATTTTCTTGGGCTCAAAGACCACTTCAGAGAGTGACTGTAGTCATAAAGTTAAAAGATGCTTGCTCCTTGGCAGAAAAGCGATGGCAATTCTGGACAGCATACTAAAAAGCAGAGACATCACCTTGCTGACAAAGGTCCATGGAGTCAAAGCTATGGTTTTTCCAATAGCAATGTATGGACATGAGCATTAGACTATAAGGAAATCTGAGTGCTGTGGAACTGATGCTTTTAAATTGTGGTGGTGAACACTTTTGAGAGTCCCTTGGAAAGCAAAGAGATCTAACCAGTCAATATTTAAAGTAATTTAGATTATTTACTGGAAGGTTAAACACTGAAACTGAAGCTTAAAAAAGAAGATGGAACTCTTGAAAAAGACCCTGATATTGGGAAAGATTGAAGGCAAAAGGAAAAGGGCATGGCAGAGGATGAGATGGATAGATAGTGTCATGGAAGCAACAGATATGAGCTTGGACAGACTTCAGGAGACAGTGGAGGCTAGAAAGGTTTGGTGTGCTGTGGTCCATGAGGTTAGGAAGAATCAGATACGATTAAACGATTGAACAAAAACAACTCGAATTGTCAGGGTATGTGAATTGTGGTGGTGGTGGTAGTGTGTGTGTGTGTGTGTGTGCGCGCGCATATCTAGAAAATGGAGAGCCCAGGAAGGTTGTGTTCACTCTTAGAGAGTAAGGGTCATGAATTTTGATTTATGGAAAAAAGAAAGAATGAATGCTTAAGAAAAGCAGAGGGTGGCATACCCAGCCTCTAAATTGAGACTCCAGATTGTTTGTCTGAGATTCTAGGAGAAACATATCAGACCTTGAATATCTGGATGGTACATTTTATTTTCTCACACTGGTCATGTTAGGGGGAGGGAGCTTGTTTAAATGGTCATAGAGCTTGGAGTGGCATCCGTTACAATGATCATTGTGTATGTCACACAAGTCAATACCAAAATAATTCCCATGGACGTGATTCTCTAACACATGTTCCAAAAATTTCATGAATTTAGAAATTTTTATCTTTAGTGAGAGTGTATATTAGCAGATTGTATTCAAGTGAGACTCTCGTAGGTTTTTCTGTGGAAACAAGAGAGCAAATTTATGAAGTATACAGAAATAAAATATATATTGATCATACTGGAGAACTTTTAATTCAGACAAATGTGCAAATTATTGTTCATCAAAATGGGAATCTGATAACTACTTTGTATGAAGAAGTTTTAACAACTTCTAAGAGTAATACAATAGTCAGGCACAAAAGATATGAATGTAGACACAAAAGGGAGATGAATAAAGCTAGGGGATATGTACCAATATATATACATAGATATATACATATACGTATATATATAACACATATATACACACATACACCTATATATGTATGACACAGATATACACATACATACGTACATTTAGCCTTCTATGTATATAACACATACATGGTCTTTATACATCTAAACTTTTCTATGTGTAAAAATACATATATAAATATGTATATATAAGCTATATATACATATTTTTATATATACATATAGGTATATATAGATAAATACATATTTGTATAAACTGGTTTAGTATGAGATAAGTAGAATCAAGAGAACAATTTATATAGTAAAAACATTATAAATCTAAGCAACTTTGAAAACTATAAGAACTCTGACCAACACAATGACCATCCATGATTTCAGAGGACAAATGATGAAGCATTCTGTCCATCTCCTGATAGAGAGGTGTTAGACTTAGGGCGCAGAATGAGAGGTGTAATATTTGCACATGGCCCAATGAGAGAGTTTGTCTATATGAGGGAAAAAGGGAGTAATAACACACTCACATGTGCACACATAGAAAATTGTGTACCAAAGAAGAAATTGAAAGTGTCAGGGAAATTATCTTTGGGTTGATAGTAGAGAACAGTAGAGACCTTGTTTTTAGGGGTCCATTGGACCAATTTTTATACGTCTGGTTAGCTAGAAAGATCAAAGGGGGTTTTGAATATCTCAGCCATCAGAAGAAAATGAGAGAGATCCAACAAAGAAGGCAACCAGGATAAGGAGGTGACAGAGAGATAGATAAGGATGCATGAATGCAAGAAGGGACATGACAGAGAGGGTGAGACCCCTACAAAATAAAGGAATAGAGGGTAAATCCTTCTGATTGTGCCTGCAAGCCTACTTTCAGGCAATGAGAGAGCCAAATGCCTTGTGAGTTCTTCATTAAACCCCAAGCCAAAAACCACAACATTAGCTTTTCCAAAACAACAAAAAGTAGAAAACCCTGTTTCACTCTTTCTGTTTCACTCTCTTTGCATATAATCCATCTACTATATCAAATGTATTTGATATTAATATGTTAAATATATAATTTATTTATTATTATACATGTATGTATTACATATATGTCTATATATTTTCAAAATAGAAAAACATAGATATCATTGGTATTCCTCTTACCATAGTTGGGATGTATGAGAAATGTCCTGTGTTATTGTAGAACTATTCCAGCTTGGTCTTGCAAAAATTTGTTTCCATTTTCCAAAAGCAGGTTATGGAGCTTCACAAAAATCCTTAAAGAGCAATTATGAATTCAATTCAAGAACCAGAAGAATTTGGTAAGGGAGAGAGAGAATGATAGAGACACAGAAATAAAGAGACTAAGAGACTGAGACAGAATCAGAGAGAGATAGAGAGAATCATATTGTGGATATATTATGTGAAGTATGTTCCACTAGATTCTGATGTAGATCTCATAGTGTGATCTTGGATAACTTTGATCTTAGCTTCTTTCCTCTTGTTTTAATCAAGTGTAGTGTTTGGTTTGAGAATTGTTGATTTAAGCAGTGTGCGTATATACAAATGCAACCCAAGGAGCACAATAATCAGGTCTGTGGCTAAAGAAGCCAGAATTATCTCTCTCAAGGCAGGAAAACAATGGAATCTTCAGAGAAATTCTACTACCACATTTGTAAGGCTTCTTTTCGAATCTATCCTGCTTCTCCTAGGTGTCCACTTGGAAACAATTCGATAGCTGGATGATTCACTCAGGTCCATTACTGTGGCTTAAGTATGTCTTTCCTAAGCATTCTATGAACCAGTAAGTATGTAATACTTTGGTTAGATACAAGAAGGAATTTACGGATGGTGAGAGCAGTTTGATCCTGGAATGGGGCACACAAAGGAAGTAGTATTTTTGTTGAGCTGTTTTAAATGTGAAATGGCATGTTTAGTATACCAGTAGAAAGAGTAAATATACTTACCTGTCTTGGAAGAGGTAAAGGAGGTGCTTTAAAAATTGTTCTTTCTTTTCTTGTCCTGGCTAAGTTGGGAAGGTGAAGAACCATGATGCTATTTTTAGGAAGGAAGTACTTAAAATAAATGAGTTCCGCTCATTGAGAATTGGTAATTGCCAGAAATCTCTAAAGGGATCCTGTTTATGCAGGGTCTCTGGAAGAATTGAAGAACTCTAAAAGCTCATAAATATGTGAACTTTCCATGAAGTATCAGTATATATTTGATAGAGACTTGCTCCTCTAAACAAAACCTGTCAAGACATTGATGGGTTCTCAGCTCCTGTGGGTTATTAATGGTGGGCATGCTTCAGAAGCTTTCCTAGGCCTAGGAAGGGCACAAATGCTAGTGTTTTGAGGGAAAACATGTATCTGATTATATTTTTCAGATATCTTAAATTTAATACTCCTTTTTATCTTTTATATCTTACCATTATCACCAATGGATCTTTTGATTTTTTTATGTACGGTATATATTTTTGGATTTGTTACATAGTTATTTTATGATTATTTCTATTAATATTATTATTTTCATAATTTTCATCTGTTTATAAATCAACACACATATATATTTAGTGCCTGTTATTATCCAGAACCATGTTAGAGCAATACTATAGAACTATATGACATAGTTCCTTATAACCCTTACAAAAGAAATGTACAAATTCTCTCTATGGAATCCAGATTAATGCACATGAAATGATAATGGCATAATGAAGGACAACTTATAGTTACTAAATTGTAAAGAGTAGAGTATAGATTCAGAGATGAGAGAGATTATCTGTGTCTAGAGCAGCCTGGAAAGACTACTTCAGTCATCACAATGACATTACATAATTTGTCATGTGTATTCGAGATATCTATCATTATCCTTCAATATTTCAATAGATACTTTTGCTTATTGATATGAATGCTCATTCTGCTAATCAGCCTTCTATATCTCAGTATATGATCTTCATAAGTTGCTATGGCCCCAAATAGTCATCTGGTACTCTAGACTATTATAGAATCATAGGATTTCAGAGTTGGAAGGAACATGGAATGGTCTTATCCAGCTTATACCTGAAGAAAAATCCACTCTATATCATATTCAACAAACGATCATCTACCCATTCCTTGAAGACTTACAGTGATGGAGAACCTACTACCTTCCAAAATGATCTGTTCCACTTTTGATAGCTTGAATTATTTAGAAGTTTTATGTTATAACAAGCACAAATTTGCCTCTTTGTAAATTCTTTTTCTGAACGGCAGAGTAAGTCTAATTCATTTCTCACATGGCAAACCACCAAAAACTTGAGAGTAGTCCCCCTAATTATTCGAAACACCCCCAGTTCCTCCAACCTATTTTCATAACATGAACTATCCTGATTGTCTCCCTCTAAGTCAGGGTCAGAAAACTACAGCCAGAAACCTGTTTTTGTATTTCCAGGGAGTTAAGGATGGTTTTTACATTTTAAAATACAATAAAACTAGGCTGCTGACTGAATTTGGCCCTTAGGGCCATAATTTACTTACCCCTGCTTTATATACTCTTCAACTTATCAGTATCCTTCCCAAAGTTGCCCAGAAATAAAAATAATACTTCAGATATAGTCTGACTGAGGCAGGGTCCAATGGGATTCCCACCTCTCCGGTCCTGGACACTTGCTTCTTTGAACATTCTCTGAATGCAGTGTATGACTGCATTAGTTCTTGGCTACCATGTGACACTGTAGACTTAAATTGAACTTGCAGTCCAGTAAAACAACTGTAACTTTTTCTGTCCAACAGCTATTCATTTTTCCTCTCCATTTTATACTCGTGAAATGATATTTTGAACCCAAATGTAAGACTTCATATTTATCCCTATTAAATTTCATGTTTTAGTAGGGCAGCTCAAAGAGGTTTGTTGCTGACTATACATACATAAGAAGGGTAGGCTTTTGGAACAAAGGATTCAAATGGAGGAAGCTGCATTTCCCTAGTCTGATGACAAGGTTTATGAAAGGCCTGGTTTCTTAAAAGAGCTGAAGTTTAGGATCTGGGCCCAAAGCTAAAAGAGAGATGACAAAGTCCAAGTCACTTCTTATGGAAATAAGGTAGCACCTTTGCTGAGGGATGCAGCTGGAAATCTCTGAGTGTAGCACGAAGAAAAGCCTGAGAGAGGAAAAGAGAAACTGGGTGTGGAAGAGGTAACTCCATCAGAGGAGTCTTAGAGAAGTCAAAGACTTCTTTCTAAAAATGCTCTCTTCGGCATTTAAAGTCCTTTGCAATCTGATCCCTTCCTAATGGAAGGCTGCAGTTGAAACCACCCTGTCCTATTTTTAGCTTGGTATAAAATGTGGTAAAAAATATATTTCAATCATTCAATCAATCCAAAAACCTTAGACTAATTTGGAAAAGTTATTTGAGGAAGTAAAATGATGTTAGATAAGAGGTCTGTTCCAATCCACTGAGGGATTGGGGAACGTTTCCAGAAATTGTAGCTGTGGCTTTTTAGCATACCAAGAAGGAATCACCTGGGGGGTGGGTTGGGGTGTGAAGGAGTGATTCCAGTTCAATCAGGTCTCCTTCCACTTCTTTGACCAGAGGACCTTCCAACCTCAAAGGATCTGATGGATGTCTCATAGGAGCCCAGATCAACTGATGGTAGGGTCTGCCAAGGACAGACTGGACTTAAGGTCTACAGGGATGTAACAGCAAGCACTCTAGCATACCCAGGATGGCCTGCTAGCACAGGTTCTTTAATCTGCTTTTCTAGAAAAGACTGCTCAAAAAGGGGTTAACAATGCTACTCTTAATTACATTCACTAGTTCAGGGGAAGGGTCAGCACCCCGAAGATCAGAGAAAATACAAGCAGAGAAATTAGCATAAAGACCAACAGACAGAGCTTTGACTACCTGAATCAAAATATTGCTATATACTTTACATACACCACTGGATCGAGAGAGCCTTTACACCAGAGCATGGGGGGTGGGGCTGGACATATGGCTACTCAGAGTCTTGACCAGGAAATCAAAAGATCCTTCTCCTAAGTGAACCCCCAAAGCAAAATATCAAATCAGAGTATACATACACTTCTCAGAGCCAGAAGGCATCACAACCCTGGTGACTCAGTGCCTAATTAGAATTTAGCAAAAGGTGTGAAAGCCTACCTATAGGCAAGCCTCACCTAAGCAAGCTTCCCTCCCCCAATGGGCTCTGTGACTCGAGATGTATCACAGCTATGAGCTGGGCCAGAACTCAGAGCAGGTCACATAAATCTATTAATGGACGGGGAAGATCTTCCTATCCCATTAACATGACAAGGGAGTCCAGCAAAGAAACTACACCATGCCCAAGGTGAACTTTTTGAGCACTCCATGAATAGGAGAGAGGCCTTCCAAGCCACAACGATTTACTTATTTGTCATATGTGCTAAGTTTGAACCCCGTTTCCCTTGGCCTCCATATATACTTGTGAGAAAGTGTTACAGACCGTGGGGTGGAAGGAGATGGATTTTGCTTTTTTGACTAAATATTTTTACTGTAGCACCTTAATAAATATCCTTTTCTTAAAGTTATGTAAGGCTACCTGACTAAATGATTCTCAACTGATAATCTTATGGGGAAACATACTAGTGATGGGTGAGCTGATGGCTTTAGAGAATATCCCCTCAGGGTTAATCCTACAACCCTAAGGAAGAGATATAGCCAGCTTAGTTTTGGGAACCTACTCACCTGTGAACATGTCAGAGCTGGGATAAAGAAGCCCCAGAGCTTACATGGGTCATGCTACCTTCCTAGTCTTATACTCTACTACCCTTCTATACTCTATGACTGTAACAACAATGTTACTATCAGGTTCTGTGGAGGTATAAGACCAACAGCACCAGCACACCAGAGGGCTGCTAGTATAGGTTCTTTGATCAGCTTTTCTAAGGAAAGACACTTTAAAGGGTTTACAATCTCACTTTAATTAAACATACCTACATTATTCACTTAGTTCACGGGAAAAAGTCAGCACCCCAAACTTCAGAGAAGACACAAACAGAAATTACAAGCAGAAATTATATAAACAGAGCAAATAACGCAAATCAGCAGACAGGGCTTCTAACCGTCTGTCCATAGCAATACACACATAGTTACCAGAGAGAGAAGCACCAACATCTGGGTTTTCAAAGCTGAGAGGCTCCTTAATGGCTACTCAGAGTCTTATCTAGTCAAATCACACCAATACTCTTCCAGTGAGTGAGCCCCCAGCAAAATGCTAACCTCAGCATATATATACACTTCTTCAGGGTTAGCCCACAGAGGGTGTCACAACCATGTGACTTGAACTCACGTGGCTTAGGCTTTCTTGCGACTTAAGCAGGTCATCAAAGACTTGATTCAAACAACGGCAAGGCTCAATCAAAGGCACTTGATTACCTTAGTGCTGAAAATGCTCTCCAACAGAAAAAACATCAGGAAGTCCCACTTTGCTTGTCATTACAATGACCCACTACACAGACTATTTAAACACTATGCTACATCTTCTGACTCTATACCTTGTTACTTTCTCCCATTCCTAGATATATTAGGAAGGCAGAATTTATGATTTCAAAGAGAATCTCATATGTGCCTAAAAGGTCCGGAACCGCAGGATATAAGGAATTCTCTAGGCAGAAGGCAGGAGAACTAAAGCATGTATTTACACTACACAATAACAAGCCTACAAACCAGCATCCCCATTTTGATATTTTCATCAAAAGCTTCCAGGCCCAATAAGTCCGCCTTATAAGGGTAACCAAAAGGCCACAGAGAAGCGAGATGGTATAAGGCAAAATCGTATACATGCTTCCCCTCTATGGTAAGAAGATTACCCACTAGTCTCTAGTCAGCTCTGCTACCGGCAGCTCAGCTTTGGCTGTAGGTGTCTCTGGCTCCAACCAGAAAAGGAAAGGAGGATCTTCAAGCTGTCCTCTCCCCTCTTATAGAGTTTTTGACATCATCAAGCGCCGCCTGAACGACCAGGGCTGATTGGTTCTTGACTTGGCCCCTCCCCCAGCGTAGACCACATTAACACACCTCCCCTCAGCCAGCGCCACGACTCATCACACAGGAAGCTCTGGTCCTGCCCCGGAAGAGCAAGCCCCAGCGTCCAGGGAAGCTCAACGAGGCGAGCTGAGTCATTCAAAGAAAACAAAGTCCATTCTGGCTACACTAGAATTCTCTCCCTCCTCACCACCTCTTGGCTTCCTTGGCATCCTTCAAGACTTAGCTTAAATCCTACCTTATGCAGCAGACCTTTTTTATTTCTTCCCTCCCACTGCTAGTGCTTTCCCTCTAAGGTTATCTTTCATATGCCCTGTATATATCTGGTAAGTACATAATAATATACATGTAGAGGGTGGGAGTGGTATTTTTGCCTCTTTTTGTAGCCCCACTGTACTTAGCACAGTGCCTGGCACATAGTAAGTAATTAATAAATGCTTATTGATTGATAATGATGACCCAACATGTGAATCAGATGTAGGCCTAGGAAGAACAGCATGATGACATCACCAAAAATATCAGAGGCTGTGCATTATTATAAGCATGAGTTTTTCCTCTATAGATGTATCCTGGACACAGGTGTCCCATAAGGTGTTAGCTTGTGTAATCTCTATATGTTTTAATTCTTTCCATTAACTGTGTGTGTATTTGTGGGGAAGTACTCCATGCTTATAGGAGGAATGATCTATTATTGTTTTTCTTAGAATGTTATTTCATTAAATGCCTTTCAAAATTGCATTCTTTGGCTAATTAGTAAGTGTAGATGGATCAAAAGAGGCTCCTAACTTACGGTTTCAAGTGGCTGTAGACCTACTGAGTACTTTGAACTCGGTCTAGCTTTTCTGGGAGAGTCACTTATGAAGGAAATGCCCCTTGGTGCTGCATTGTAGGAACTCCTTCAGGATTTCCATTGTAGTTGGAGCTTTAGTGTTGCCAAAATCCACTGGCTAATTTTGTTTTTAGACTGTGATTGGACAGCAGTTTTCTAACATTTTTTTTAAGGTCAAAGCAGTTGCTTTAAGAAAACTTTTGAATGGTGGTGTATCTAAGCATGGATATTTGTTGCATTGCTGTGAACACTGTGAGAATGATTTAAGCTAAAATGAGTACCATATCTGTCCGAGACTTGGAATACCGGTGTACGATGATAAACTTAGCTCCTCGCAGGGAGACAAGAACACTGAGATTGCTGCTGGATGCCAGGGATAGTTTGGGGAGATTGAGGGACTTTCTGAAACATACAAGGGGGTTACACATGACACTCTCTGTGTTATTGGAACTGTCTAAATGAGGGTCGCTGTCCAGTGTCCAAGTTGAGGAGAATAATTGGAAATTGATTACTATTGCCTCCCACCTTCCCCCACAGATATAGAAATGTAGCTCAAGATTTTCTTGAAAAGGGAAAGATTTTTTGAGCACAGCATGAATAACACATATAGGAGGTCAGTATCAAAGAAATCTAATGATGGTGAGTAGGCTGAGCTTCTTATTACAAGTTAAGGAGCTTCTCTGGAGAATATCTATTCCTTGATTGATTGACTTTGGAATTTGGTTAAAGAGAGAAAACTAGCCAGTAAGAAATAGGTGCTGCCCCGACAAGAAGCCCAGGGGCAGATTCAGGAGCAAACAATGCCCAGGGAGAGCCCTGAGACATCAGAGGACATCAGAGTCATGCAGGTTCGGGGATGCAACTTATTCCTATGACATGCGCCTTGGCTGCACACATTCTCTATATGCATCCTTTGTCTCATTAATGGTGTGTACATTTGTGGGAGAAAATGCTGAAGACTTATGGGGGAAATGTTCTATTACTACTTTTCTTACTATGCTTGTTCATTAAATATTTTTGCTTTGAACTTGTGTCCTTCCCCTGATTAGTAAAAATAAATATATAATGAGCTGTAGTTTTAAGTGGCTATAGATTCAGAGTATCTTGAAACTGGGATAGCTTTTCTGGCTGTGTTAAAATTCTGTTTTGTTCTGGTTTCCCTGAGCACCCACTGCTTCCTAAACAGTATAGTAAGTTTGTAAGTAGCAATAGTCAGAAATAAGATTGCAAAAAAGAATCTGAAATTATGCAAAAACTGTCCTAAAGATCAAAGGGTGCATATTTTTTTCTCTCTGAACTTTCTGTTTCAAAAAATTAAAATTCATTCTTTTTAATTGTGAGTTCCAAATTCTCTCCCTCCCTCCTGCTCATTGAGAAAGCAAGTAATATGTAAATTATACATATGAAGTTGTGCAAAATATCTTTCTATAGTATCTATGTTGCAAAAAAAATAAAGGGCAAGAAACATAATGAAAGTAAAAAAAGTATGCTTCAATCTGCACTCAAAGTTCATCAGTTCTCTCTCTGGAGGTGGATGGCATTTTTCATCACAAGTCCTTTGGAATTGTATCATTGTATTGATCAGTGTAGCTAAGTCTCTCACAATATTGCAATGCAATATTGCTATTACTGTATACAATGCTGTTCTGGTTCTGCTCACTTCACTTTGCATCAGTTCATATAAGTCTTCTCAGGTTTTCTGAAATCATCCTGCTCATCATTTCTTACAGCAGTATAGTATTCCATCAAAATTATATGCCACACCTCATGAACCATTTGCCAATTGATGGGAATCCCCTCAATTTCCAATTCTTTGCCACTACAAAAAGAGGACTAGAAATATTTTTGTACATATACATCAAAGGAGCATAATTTACAAATTATTTTACATGTTAACCAGAAATCACATCCTGCTAATAAAGGTGCTGAATCAGGGAAAGCTACCTAGATTTTGCTGGCAGGGTCTTTTGGTCCTATGATACGAAAATCCCAGATAAATTCTAGAGCTCCACTGTAAAGACCAGCTGATCACCAAATAGTTCTGATAATTTTGAGATGATATGGATCTGTTAACTTTAAAGTTTTGCTGACAACTTCAAAATGATTTGGATATGTTAATGAATTAATTCAGAGGTGGCACAGATAAGAGGTGGTTTGTTCTTCCCCAAAACTTTATAAAAATGGGATCTTAACTCTTGTGTACCCCCTTTCCCCCCTGCCCTAAAGACTTTTTCATCTCCTATGGGTCCATTCTGCTCTAGTGCTCCCAGCCTCAATCTGTAGTTATATAAGTGACTCTTCCTCACACTGTTTGCTTTCAGCAACCCATCCCCTGTCCCCACGCCATCTGCCTCTGGACCCCTTTCACTGCTTGTCTTTGGTACTTTCTGTACTGTTCGCTCCCATATCCTCTGTGCCTAAGTGTGATTGCCACCCTATTTCCTGCTGTCATCATGACCTTCCTAGTGAGAACCCAAAGATATGAGTGTGCCTGCCCTCATTTCATAATTTCATAAATTAATGATCAATTCACAGATGAATGAGTGGTATGTGTTTCCAGTTGCTACATTATTAGAATTCGGCCAATGTTCTAGATTGTTGAGATCATTTTAATCCTGACTTTGTCATTCCCTGTGTTAGCTATCCCTCTCATGTTTGTGTCATTTGCTAATTTGATGAGTATGCCACTTATACCTTCATTCAATTCGTTAACAAAGATTTCAGCACAGAGTCAAGCCAAGATTCCTGGGGCACTCTACT
This sequence comes from Trichosurus vulpecula, assembly GCF_011100635.1. Taxonomy (NCBI): domain Eukaryota; kingdom Metazoa; phylum Chordata; class Mammalia; order Diprotodontia; family Phalangeridae; genus Trichosurus; species Trichosurus vulpecula. The sequence goes on along the minus strand of NC_050573.1, from coordinate 391,131,900 downwards.
GGTGATCATTTGACATCAAATGTTTGGTGACTACTTTTTAAATGACACAAAATTTCAAAGAATAAACATGGGTACAAAGAACACCTATAAGAAGACACCCTCACCCCACTTCTAGCACATGCCACATATTTTTAAACTTTTTGTGCATTAAGCAGTTTTATGGATTTTTATCTTTTTAAAAAATATATAACTTGTTATAAGGTTTGGCTCTCTAGGAATGGGATTGGGGTGGGATACTGGGGAAAATTTTGGTGATGTAAGCCCCCCCTCCTAGAATAGCAATAAAGCATATTTTATAAAATAGTGTGAGAAGCTTTTTGAAATGCTTAACTAAGATCTAGGTAAATTATGTCTGTGACATTTCCCTGATCTGCCAGCTGACTACCCTTAAAAAATGAAATAACATTAGTCTGGCATTCCATGTTCTTGATGAACCCATGATGGTTCTTTGTCTTACTTCCCTTTCTAAATTTTTACTAATAATCCATTTAAAATATGCATCAATTAGAACTATGATGGACTCAAGGGGGATGGGGACCTCTCTCCTACTGAAGTGGTCTTTCTCAGTTCTGAAACTGGATATATGCAAAAATGGGTTCAGTCTTAGAGGAACCTAGTCTTTAAAAGAGGAGTTTGGCTCTTTCCCCTAAACACTCTGGTTCTTTATGGTCTCAAACAGTAGCCCTGGAAAAATTACTTAAGTTTTTGGGTCATGTCTAGGGTTTTCCCTAGATGGGGAATAGAAAAGTGTTCAATGTATAATGTGAATCAGGTATGAGATAGTTGTTTATTTCTTTTACACAAAATAAATGCTTGACACACATATCCAGAATACCCAGAAATGTGAGTTGACAGAGAAACAAGGAGCTTCAACTCATATAATATTCTTATGAGATATTAAGACTTAGACATTAGAACATGAAGCAGTTTGTAGGACTGCTGAATTGGAATTTCACATTTCATCTTGGCTCTGCACTGTCCAAATAATTCCCTCCAGGTCTATGTCTTCTGGTCAGTCTCATCCTCTTGTTGATAGTCATCCTCTCCAACTTGAATACTCTTCCAACTGCCAATCTTCTCTGAGGAAAGGACATAGGAATTTCAGTCTCTTGAACTCATTAGACTACTTCCAATGTTGGAAATGTTAGTTTCAGGATCACTGTTCAGTCACCTGTACTCAGGAGAGAAACACGGAGAAGAAAAAGTAGCCAGGTCTCTTCTAGTTTTAGCTTCCATGTGCTTGCAGATACCATGCTGCTATGGTGGAGGGAGAGATACTATTTCTCTCCTAACCCCTCACAGAAAATCTAGCAATAGGGAGCTTCTTGTCACATTGAAGGGTCAAAAGATGAGAGCTGGAACCTGTCTCTCAATTTTAACTGATATGGTACCCTACCCACTTACCTCTTTCCTAGAATGAGGGAAGAACTGAGGAACCACTCAGGGTTTGTTGCAACATACCAAAGCATTGGATCCTTTCAACACAGAGACACATGTTTCCTTAGACATAGCTAGGGCACAATGTCAGTGCTCCATGGAATGTTCCACAGTGAGGGAGTATGGGTGGGCAGGAGGTTGCTATTTGTCTCTCCCATTACAAATACATTCTAGGTTTTTTCCTAAGAATCAGAGTCAAATTCTATTCTCTTCAATTAAAAAAAATCATCATGTTTTCTGTTCTTCCATTCTGTGGTATCTTTCCTCTCCTTCATGGCCTGTCCAAGTTTCTTGACAATGACTCAGAAATCACATTTGCCATTTCATTTAGTGCCCTTTGATGAAGTTCATCTGGGCCAGGTAACTTTAATTTATCAAAAACAGTTGGTGGGATCTTATCCTATCCTTATTTGTCTTGGATATCAACTGCTTAATATATTTCCAGTCCAAAGACAATTCTCCTTGCCAGAGAAGAAAGAATTGAAAATAGCTGTGTACCTTTATCTTCTCTTAAGTCATCAGTTGTGAATCATCATTCCACTCACCCTGAGCAGAAATGCTATCCCTTTGTTGATCTTTCCTTTTCCTCCCAAGGAGTCACCCCCTTTCTCCCTCCTCCTTTTTTTTTGCTGTCTATAGATTTCTTCATCAGCCTTCAGCTCTGTCGGTTTGGTACTCTTACCAAATTCTGTTCTATTAAGACCATACCACACTCTTAAAAAATTCTATTAATTCTATTGACATACCACACTCTTAAAAAATTAACCTTCTATTACTTGTCCTCACTACTATCTTCTGTACATGATTTAAAAAAATCTATGTTTGATTTCTTTGGATCTATTTTAGTTTCTTAGGGCAATTTTCCCTCCTATTGTTCCTCCTCACTGGAAATTTTCCTAGGGATCATCATTATTTTGTTCTGGAGACCTTCCCATTCATTCATGGCTGGCTTTTTTAAAATAGAATTTGGCATACGGACTGATCTTTTCTCTGATCTCTATTATCAATATCTAGAATGCATGTGAGGCTTTTTTCCAATTTTTCTCTCCTCTATCATATTCTAGGACGGAGTGTCAGTTTCTTCCAAAGTTTCCCTCATAGCATCTCCACATACATTTCAAAACTTCTCGGAAGATGGAAATTATCATTAGAGCAAGTGAAGAAATTATTAGCTGCTTTGCATAGAAAGTTTCAGCAGATATCTGGATAATCAAGTTCTTCATTACTATGATCTTACACCTCTGCACCAGGCTTGTGATTTTGTTTTCAAATTCCTTATCTGTTTATTCTTTTTTCTGAACAAGTAGTTTGTAACACACTCTAATGACCGTATTGTTTCTATTTCTGCCTCTGATATTCTTCACCCAAATTCTCTCCAATTATTTCCTCTTTTGATCCCCTTTCTTTTTTACATGACATCTTAAAATAAAATGCTGCTTCACCCCTCTTTTATTTTTCTATTTCTTTAGAATAAGATATCCTTCCAAGTCACATCCCAATCATCAGTCACACCTCACTTAGACAAAATGATACCTTTTGTGATCAAATTTATCTCCTTGGATTAGGATCTCTCATTCATCTTGCTTGTTAGTCATATTTCAAGATTTTATGTATATTCACCCAAGAACATGGGTTTTTGTTACTGATTCCTTTCTTGGATTTTGTCCCTAGTGAACTTTTGACTTTTTCTATTGTCATTCTTCCTGTATTTTAGTTATACTCTGGTTCCTAGCTTAGAGAATATTTATAGGTAAATTTCCCTTTTGTCTCCTTCACTTTAGAGCTGGTTTGATTAGATTTGCAAGATTATAGGCAAATTCATTATTTGCATTTGTCGTGCACACTCCATCTCTGGCCAAGAGACTGTCATTCCTATAATTTAAGCCATGGTTCAGAAATCTAAATTCCCTTCTCATATACCATCTTTTTAATGAGCTGTTTTCACTTCCCAAATCTGCCTTCTTTTTAAAATCTCTTGCCTTAGATGAGAATCAGTGATGAAAACTACCTCTGTCCCCAAGGTCTCAAATTTCTTGTCTAAGATTTTGCAATGTTTAGCAATACTTTTTTAAAAAAGATTTCTTTCTTTATATTCATATAGCTCATCATAGTGAATGAATGGATCAAAAGGCATTCATTAAGATAGCTAGCTAAAGCATTATTAAATACTTGCTTTGTGCCAGGCATTTTACTAAGCTCTGGTTATGCAAAAACAAGAACACAAGACAGTCCCTATTCTCCAGGAGCTTACATTCTAGTAGGGGAATGCAAAACATAAAGCGGAGCTTGGGAAGAGGAAGGAGTATTTTAGACAAAGAAGTCAGAGTGAATGATGTGGGAGTCATGGGGCAACTGATGAACATGTCCTCACCAGGAATGACAGTGTTGATTTGATTCCTGTCCTTACAGCTAGATTTGAAAAGCAAGTGGAAGAAATAGGAGGTTGTTATAAGATAGCCAGGCATGGAGATGACCTGGGAGTGGCATGTTAGATCTGAGACAGGGCAAGATAGGAAAGGCCTCATCAATCAGAGTGCAATATCGCAATGATGGGACCTTCAGTGCTGGGTTGTGGTGGAGACTAGAGCATGAGCAACATGGAATGAAGGTTCAGAAGTGGGTGGTAGTCATATAGTTGGTCAAGTCTTGGGAGCTTCTCTTTCATGCCTTAGATGCATGCCCTGGGGAGATGCCAGACCTCATCAGGATTATTTGGTTAACAAACAGTTGTCTCAATTCTCCTCAGTGGGGAGTCCCTAATTACTATTGCTTATCTCTTCTTTCTTTCACTCTCATTGGATGACAGTAGTTATGGAGCCACATTTTAGTTCCTTGGGAACAAGCAGCTTCCCCAGTGGTTCTTCTCTTAGATGGCATAGTGGGTAGTACACTGGAAGTGCAGTCAAGAAGACCTGAGTTCGAATTCTGCCTCAGGCTCTTACTGGCAGTGTGATCCTGGGCGAGTCAGCCCAAGTTTCTTCATTTGTAAAATGGGAATATTAACAGCACCTACCTCACTGGGTGGTTGGGAGCATCAGATGAGATCATATATGTAAAGAGCTTTGTAAACCTTAAAGCTTTGTAAAAATGTGAGCTATCAGTTCTTCTACATTGTGTTTTCCCACTATTCAACCTCCTAAGTGGGTCAGGATTTCCCTTTACTCCTTTGTTGGCACAGTGAGTCCTCTTCTCTCCTTCTTCTTTCTGGCTGATGACCTGGAGAATGGAGTGAAGGTCTTTAAGTCCCTTGACCTTCTAAGATGGAGATCAGCTAGCACTTTGAAGAAAGATAGCAGGACATTGGTGGTAGCTGTAAATAGAAACATTGGCTACCATATACGTCATTGTAAATTTCCTTCTTCTCTGTACTCGCTGGAAATGAGATCCTTGGTCCTCTTAGTTCTTAATAATCCATCCCTTCTCCCCAGTGTATTCCATGGTCTAATTCTAGCCAAAATGGACTTATTCCTGTTCCTCAGAAGCGACCCTTGGTCTCCCATCTCAGTGCCTCTGCCTCTGGATGTCCTTCATGCTTGGAATTTATTCCATCCTTCCTGCTGTCTCTCAGATTCTTTGGTTTCAATAAAAGTTCAGTTCAAGTGTTACCTGTGGCCATTTCTACACCCTCCCCTCCAACTATTAGTGTTTCCCCCTTCCCCGCTATTACCTTGTGTGTAGTTTGTAGATACTTCAAGTATGTGGGCAGTTAGGTGGCTTAGTGGGTAGAGTGCTGGGCCTGGAGTTAGGGTCATCTTCTTGAGTTTAAATCTGGCCTCCAACACTTACTTGCTGTGTGACCCTTGGCAAATCACTTAACCTGGTTTGCCTCAGTTTCCTTCATCTTTAAAAAAAGCTGGAGAAAGGAACCACTTGTATCTCTGCCAAGGAAAATCCCAAATCGGGTCACAAAGAATCAGATATGACTGAAAAACAACTAGAATTTACATACATGCTGTCTTCCCTGGGAGAATGTAAATGCCCTGAGGGCAGAGAATGTTTCACTTTTGTCACTGTGTCCTCATCACCTAGCTCAGTGCTAAACAGATGTTCAGGGTAGGTGATTAATGGATACTTTTTGATTGATTGAATGGCTAAACAGATGTTGTGACTTGAAATCAGCTTTTATTCTTTTTGGACAAGGTAAACACCTGGCAAAAAACTAGGAGTCAAAGTGCCCTAAGCCATTTTCTTCTCCATCAGGCCGTGACCCCCAGGAGCCAGTCTATTCAGGGCACCTCCCTCTGTTCATTGTACTGGTGTCTGGCTCACATTTAGTTACCTCTGCATGCTGATAGGTTGGGGAACTGTGCTGCCAGAAATGGAGGACATCCTTCTCTGCTGCCATCGCATCTCTGAATTAGTGTTATATCTCCATGCATTGCTTCTGTCTTGTGTCAGGCCCACAAGTCAAGGTATCTGACTTCAGTCCATCTCTGCCAAGATACTAAGCATCTCATGGACTGATTTTTTTTTTTTGAGTAATAGAAGAGGTCATTCTTTGCCTCATTTCTTACCTAACCTTAATTACCGAATGGGTGTTGTCTCAGTTAAACTGAGATCCGTTAAAGATCTTAACTTGAAAAGGCCAAGGTCTCCCACTGCATCTGGAGCCATCTCCAGTCAATCTGATATTTATCTTGCCACTGGACCCAGGTGACTCTAGAGGAGAAAGTGAGGCTGGCAACTTTGCGCAGCCCTGCCTCACTTAAATCCAATCTACTTGCAAGTCATGGCATGACCTTTCTGATATTAGCATCTCATGCAGAGAAGGTGAACAAAGCTATTCTGAAACACCAAAGTACTATTACAGTGCTTAAATACTGCTCTTTATAGAAATTTTTTACTAAGCCAGTCAGCTATATCAATCAGTTCTGCTGCATTATTTGTTTTGTCAAATAGCAGAATGTCTGGTCTGTTTGCCCGGATTTATCAGCCTGTAATTATGGCTCTATCCCAGAACAGCTTGTTGCAGTTATTATAATGCATTTTTAGGTACTGTGCTAATTGCTGGTGTGTGATCTTAGCAACCGTATTATACCTGTTGGTATAATCCACAGCAGCTAAGGTGGTATGGGTTCCAATGATAGTAAGAACGGTAGCAGTTATAATAATAGGTTACAGTGGTATAGGTAACCTCTACTTTCAGACACAATGGTGCTGGTGATTTTGTCTTCTAGGGCATCACCAAGAGCACAACACTGGCTGCACATTTGCTGACTGTGTGCGCCCTGTTTGTTTACCAGCAGGGACCTTTAAGTGAGAGGACAAAAGCATCGAGAAGTGAAATGTAGATTTTATTAGGCAGTTTTAAATATGTGGAGGGGCAAAATATGAAAGAGCTTGCTGCAGTGGATAGAGTCCTGGGCTTGGAGGTAGGAAGACTTGCGTTCCAATCTGATCTTAGATGCTTACTAGCTGTGTGAGCCCGGGTAAATCACATAACTTCTGTTTGCCTCAGTTTCCTCATCTATAAAATGGAGATGATAGGAATAGCACCTCCCTCCCAGGGTTGTTATGAAGATCAAATGGGATAATAACTTTGGAGCACTTAGCACATTGCCTGGCACATAATAAGAACCATATAGATATTAGTTTAAGAAAGAACAGGAGCTACACAGTTATGAGGTCTTGAGGTTTCCTAAGCATTTTCATAGACATGATTTTGTTTGTTTCTCACAACCCTAACTTTATTATCATTAGCTTTACTTTACAGATTAAGACAACGAAACCCACTGAAACTATCCCTTAAGACCATATGATGGTGGGTCCAGGTCCCCTGACTCCTCACCAAATGACAGTGTTTTAGGGTTTGTAGAATCTATAGATAGAGCGTTTAATCAAACCCTTTCATTTTATAGACATGGGAAAGCCCGGAGAAGTTACTGACTTCCCTAAAGCTAATTAATGGCAGAGTCAGGAAAGGCATTGGGTTTAGATAGAGAACTGCTGTTCAAATCCTCGCTCCTCCACCTAGATGTGTGATGAGAAACAAATTGTTTTACCTTTCTGGATCTCAGTTTCTTCCTTCATGAAATAAGTGGATTGGGCTCGATAATCTCCAGTTTTCCTTCCTACTATAAACCTCTGGTCTTATGGCTCAAATTTAGTCTCCTCAGTTTAAGTTCATTGCCCTTTCTAGCACACCGTACTGGCTTTCTCATCTTCCTAACACTCCCAGGGTCTGTCCCCACCCCTAGCCAAATTTCCATAGTTTTAGTCGAAATTATTAGTATTACCATTTCTGGCCTCCAGCATATTGAGCCTAGGGAGTTTTCATGGAAAAGCACGGTCAAGAATCACACAGGATCTGAAGATTTTCTTCCTGAATTGAATAGATGTGGTCTGACCAGGGCAGAGCACAGAAAGACTGTCCCCTTCCTTGCCCTGAACATTATGGCTCCCAATATAGCCTGTTGTTATGTGACAGATACACATTATCAGGCATCATCTCAAGGCTGGGACTTGAAATCTTTTCAGTTTGCTAGGGCCTAGCAGGGGCCTAGTGGTGCAGTGGAGAGAGTGTTGGTCCTAGAGTCAGGAAGACTCATCTTTGTGAGTTCAAATCTGGCCTCAAATATTTACTAGTTGTGTGACCCTGAGCAAGTCCCTTAACCCTGTTTGCCTCAGTTTCTTCATCTGTTGAATGGGCTCAAAAAGGAAATGGCAAACCACTCCAGTATCTTTGCCAAGAAAACCCCAGATGGGGTCATGAAGAGTTGGACATGATTGAAACGACTAAACAACGAGAGGGCCTAGCAGAGCTTGTGCTCAGCCGGCATCATCTTCAAGAGCACAGTGTCATCGTCATACCACTATGTAGCCCTGGTGTTAGTGGAACTCTCATTTAAATAGCAGCTAAATTTAAAAAATTATGATGAAATGTGTGGCACTTTGCAAAATATAATAATTTATTTTACACTTGGTTAAGTGACTTGCCCAAGATCACGTAGCTATGTAAGTATCAGATCTGGAACTCAAACCCATGTTCTTTGACTCTAAGTCAACTTCTCTTTGAGTTAGACCATTTTCTCTACCATGAGAACCTAATGTGGAGCTAGAAGATGAAAAAGAAATAGATTCAGAAACTATTGCCTCCCGCACACTGAAAATATGATTATGATACTAATAACAATAACAGCTAATATTGATATGGCACCTATAATGTTCCAGGCACTGGGCTAGATGCTTTACAAATATGTCATTCACTCTCACAACGACTCTGAGAGGTAGGCACTATAATTATCCCCATTTTACAGATGAGGAAACTGAGGCAAATAGCGATTAAGTGACTTGTTCAGGGTCACAAAGCTAGTATCTAAGGCAGATTTGAACTCAGGTCTTTCTGGCCCAGGGCTCTAAGCCACTTTGCTACCTATGTCAAATGTTCCTAATTTCATAAAAAAAAGGCTAACACCTAACTGTAATCATGTAATAGAGCTTCTGCAGAACTCTAGTTGTCCATAGTGCTCCATAGCCATGAGTACTGAACTGATCTAGTCTTGTCCTCAGAGAGCAGACACAATCTGTTACCAGGTCCATATGCAAACCCTTTGCTTGGAAGGACATGCTAGGATTTTCTGGCATAGCTTTTGAGAACCTAGTGTCACTTTCAGAACCATAAATATGAATTTTTGCTCCTGCTATAAGTATCTCTCTCCCTCTTGGCAGAAAACATCTTATATTTCACTGAGAAAAATGAAGTCATTTGTCCCTCTTCCACCCACCTCTACACCACAAATTTCTTCTCTTTGTCTATTTGTGTGAAATCTGCATCTCATTTTTTTCTTGTCTTCTCTGAAAATTTGTCCCTTTTATTGATTTTTCTCTTTCCCTAATTTTTTATCTTTCCTTATCTTTTGGCTCCTTTCCAAATGCTTATGAAACTACTCAGATCTCGCCTATCCTTAAAAATTTTCTCTTGATCCTACCTTCTCCCCAAGTTATTATAACACACAATTACACCCTTTCCTAGTGAATACTGTCTTTTCTCATCCTCTCCACTTCCTCACCTACAATTCACTCCTCTACTCCTTAAAATTTGGCTTCTTATTTCATTGCTCAACTGAAACTACTTTTGCCATCTTTATTAATGATGTTTTAATTTGATAAATTCAATGATCTGGGCTAATACTGATTCAGCTCAGTCCCCTGGTAGTTTGTGTTCAATATTGGAAGAAAATTAGACACACAGGTGATTCGACAGTTAACAAGAGAAGATGTAATTAGACATCGAAAGAGAAGGATTTTCAAGAAGCAAATGTGTTGAGAACATCTTGAGTTGATTCAGCTGAGTGAAGCTCCCTTTCCAAAGCTGCCCATTGGTTTCCACCAATCAAACATTAGAGAGAGCACCTGAAGCTCCTTGTGACTGTTTGGTAGTTAGGGGACAAGGAAATTGTCAGTAGACCAAGTCCCCTGAGCTAATCAAGACACAAGGATGATTTCAATACACTGTAAGGAAATACTAGTTCAACTTGCATGGGCCAGGGCTTAGGATGTTGCTTCCACCATAAATGGCCTTTTCTCATTCCTCATCCTTTTTGACTTTACTGTAACATTTGATATTGTTCACCACTCCCATCTCCCAGACCCCCTCTCTTCTCTCTGTTTTTGTTCTCCTCCCACCTGTCTGACTGCTCCTTTCAGTATCCTTCACTGGATCATCATCCATCCCACATGCCCTAACTGTGGGTGTATCCCAAGGCTCTGTCCTGTGCCAACTTCTCCCTTCTTTGTCTCATTAGCTCTCGTGGGTGAAACCATCATTTCTATGCAAATGACAAATTTATATATCTAGCTGGAGCTACGTATCTAGTTTATCTAGTTATATATCTAGCTGTGAACTACAGTTCATCACAACAGCATACTGGACATTTCTACCTGGATATTTCACAGAAATCCCAAACTCAACATTTCCAAAATAGAATTTATTATCTTCGTTTCCTCCTCCCAAACCCACCCTTCTTTCTAACTTTTCTATTTCTGTAGAGGGCATCACCATCCTTATAGTCAACCAGATTCACAAACTTGGAGTCATCTGTTCTCTCATCCTACATAAGTCAGAAGTTACCAAGTCTTGTGGATTCTATCTTTACAATACCTTTCATAACTGTCTCCTTATCAGTGTTGAATTGGCCAACCCCCTGGATCAGGCCCTCATCACTTTTCACCCGGCCTCTCGCAGCAGCTGCCAAGGTCGCCATCTTTCCTCCCCTCTCCAATGCACCCTCTAGACTGCTGCCAAATAGATATTTTTAAACACAGGTCACATCAGCTCACAAAGCTCCAGTGATATCTCTGATTCTTAGGCATTTAACATCCTTTGCTAACTAGGTCCAGGCTACCTTTCTAGGCATGTTGCCCGTTACTTTCCTTCACACATTCTATGTTCCATCCTATTTACTATTCCTTGTATATACATTCCATTACTGTTGCTTTTGCACAGTCTGTCTCCATATGTGGAATACATTCCCTCCTTAAATCTAACCTTTAGAGGTCCCTAGCTTTCTTCAAAGCAGCCCTCAGGTATCGCCTTCTAAATGTGGGCTTTCCTGAGCCCGCATCTGCTCAATTATTATTTCTCATTCCATCTTTTAAAAATTATTTTATTTTTAATTTATGGGATAAAATAAGCATTTCCATAACACAGTATAATGATAATAATAAAAAATTGTACATGGAACTGCAAATCTATTATGTGTAACTTGCTATTCCATTCACATATATAGAAAAGTTATCATGTAAATTTCTTTTTTAGAAATTTCTTCCCCTCACCCTGGAAATGGCTACCATTAGACACAAATATGTGTGCGTATATATATGTATGTGTATATGTATGCATATACACATACATATACGCACATATGTGCAAGATCATTCCATACATACTTCTATTTATCAGTTCTTTCTCTGGATGCAGATAGCATCTTCCTTCATATGTCCTTTGTAGTGAATTCGTATATGTATACCAGTCAAAATGACTTAGTTGCCCAAAGTCATTCTTAATATTGCTCTTATTGTATACAATGTTCTCTTGGTTCTGCTCATGCCCTCTTGATATTAAAATTTCTTGATATTACTTTTTGTTATTTTATATAAGAGGCAGCAAAGTATAGTGGCCAAAGACCTGGACTCCAAGCCAGGAAAACCTAGGTTCAAATCCTTCCTCTGACACATACTGGTTTTGTCATGCTGGGCAAGGAACTTAATTTCTCAGTGCTCCAGGCAGCTCTCTAAGGCTCTCAGTGGCTGACCTGAACTCGGGAGTTTCCTCACCAGGGAGGGTGTTTCTTGTATCAGTGCAGTGAAATCATAGGTTCAATCTCCACCTTCTTTTGTACTTACTTGGGTACAAAGTACCTTCCCCACAGGGTGGAGGGATTGCTTCAGTTTTGTCTTGGTGTCTCTAGAACCTGGCACACAGTAGGCATTTAGTAAATGCTGGCTGATTACGACAAATAAACCACATCTGGGGCAAACTTTAAAATGAACACTTTAATTTAAACAGTTGGGGAGGAGGCATGTCTATAGGGGACACTAGAGACAGTAACCCTGGAACCTCAGCGTATGGCTACTGACAGCGACTCCTTCAGGTGAGGTGGGTTATGGGGAATGGGGTGGAGTATGCGAAGAGTTCTCTCCAGCCTCTTATAGCTTCCTATTTTAATTAATTACTTATACAGAGTGGCATAGTAGATAGAGAGTTGACTCTGAATTTGGTAAGACCTGGGTTTAACACATACTGGCTGTATGACCCTGGGAAAGTCATTTATCCTTTCAGTGATTCAGGCAACTATTGGAAACCATAAGTGGCAGAAAAGGCAGTAGCCTACTTATCAGAAGTAGTTTTCTCTTCCAGGAAAAAAAATAAATAACTGACAATAAATAATAAATAAATAATAACTCCTGGAATCACATCATTTCAGCGATGAAATCACAGGTCTGGCCTTCATCCTTTACCCTAATTTTTCCCTTTTAGCCCTGTTGTTTCTATGCTGCTCAAAGGCTGGAAGTGCTTTGTAAATTCAGTCTCTTTCCCTTCTCCCCACCCCAAGCCTTATTTATTTCACCCCAGTTTTGGCTTTGGTCACCTTCACACTATTATGAGACATTGGAGTAGGCTGACAGTGATTCTAGAAACACAATTAAGAAAAAAATCCTCTGATTTAGAGAGGAAGTCTTTTGCCATGGGTTAGTCTGTTAAAACATAACAACTCCCTTCCCGCCTTCCCCCCTCCACCCCCAACATAGACCCAGGATTATCGCTTTAAAGCCTGATTACCAGTACCTTTCCTTAATCCTCTGGGAGAAAGCAGATTTTAGAAGAAGGATTTGTGACAGAGATCAAATATCAGACGATGGATTGATTTTTTTTTTTATTGTTGTTTGCCCTTTCCAGCTATTGTAATAAGGTTTCTGGTGCTGGAGCAGAATTTAGTCATTTGGACCCCTGGGGTTAAGGATCCAGGCATGTCCTTGCTGCTGCAGATTATTCTGGGATCAGTGCTAACAATGGTGGTGATAAGGGGGAGTATGGTGAAATTAAGGGCCTTGTCACCAAGTGGCTCATTTCTCCCCTGCTGAGAAATAGGCTGTCTTAGAGGGCAAGCAGACCCAAATAGGACTCCATCCATGACTCAGAGCTCCTGTTGCCCTTGCTGTGCAATGGTTCTCATCTGCCCACTGAAGTGTTTCCACTAGCCACTATGCATGAGAATCGGGTCCCCTTGGTGGATAAGCTCCATACTCCCATGAAAAGTCCATTAGATATTGCTAAGCAACACTTCCCGAGATGCCTTCCGCTTGCTGCTGTTCTCCTTGGGCTCTTCCCACATGCACTTTGACATTTGTCTCTAAAGTGTAACAAATAACAAGATTGTTTTCTATCTCGATGCATCAGTGCAAACTGGAGTTGTCGTGGGAGAGCGTGCCTAAGCCCCCGCAAAGAGTGAGCGGAGGATCCCGGGACCCCTGGCGGGTACACATATTATGCTGGCGAGCCTCGGATCAGAACCCTATATTTTCAAAGATGAGTCAAAAAATTATTATTTTTTTTCCACATTAGAAACGTCAAGCTGATCAAAGAAACAAACACTTTTAATGAAACATATGTGGGATACTTAGAAGGAGAAGATTTACAATGCATCTGCTGTGAAACCAGAAGGCTTATGGAAAGTGTGAAGTAGGAGGAGAAAGATAACTGGGGTATGATGCCAGAGGAGACATGGCCTAAATATTAAACAGAAGGAGAAATAATTTCCATCTATAAAATCACTATTCATTTCTGTATCTAATATAAATCAATAATATACAACTATCATATCTCCACATAACTGCAATCAATCTTTTCCTGCTTTCATCACAAAATTGTAGGCTTTGATCTTGGGAAAGGAAATTAAATTCAGCCATTTGAATGTCAGGTTGTCACTGTCACTTCAAAACACCAACCCCCATTTTCCCCCCAATTTCACTATCCTTTCTTCACTTCTTTATTTGATAAAGATGGCATAAGATATACAGCAAAAGCAGATCTTTGAAGAGTTAATATTCACGAAAGGCAGGAGTTGTCGTTTTTTTTTAAAAGACTTAACGATTTCCAACAACTTTGGGTCTGCAAGGAAATGTTGGCTAAAAATTGAGTGATCTGTTTCCTTACGAATGATCAAGCCTTTGAAAGACTATGATCACATGCGCTCAGTGTGAGACAAAAGCATTTCAAATTTTGTGAAAGTAGGTCCAGTCTTTTGTTTTCACTAGGTGTTAAAATTAAAGATTATAAGATTGTCAGATCTGAAGGGCCATCTAGTCCACTCCCATCCCCTCCTCCGTTTCACAGATGAGGAAACTGAAACCTCGAGAGTGGAAGTATGGCCCAAGGTCATACAAGTAATAAGTGTCCTAGGTGAGATTTGAACTGCTTTCACTCCAGAACTAGTTCTCTTTCTACTCTACTAGGCTGCTTTCAAGATGAATTATAACCTGGTATTGAGGCATGATATTAAATTTCTTTTTGTCACATAGTATGATTAGTAAACTTTATATCCTAATTTCCATCTGTAAAGCTTCTTAACAAGAATTCTTTTGAATTAGCAAACAAACAACCACTTGTCTACTGCCCAGCTCACAATTACAGTGAGGTCTTCCCTTTCTGCATGTTCACATTTCCTATTTCTCCCTTATTTCCTGAAGGGGTAGGGAGGGCCAGGCAGAAAAATAGATCCTCATTCCACCCCTCCCACACCCAATTTGGCTCTCTCCCAACTTTTCCCTTCTCATACTTACTCTCAATTGTATCCCTAGATGTAAAGTCCTCAACTTTTTTCCACAGGGATCTCCACTTTTCATTTCACCAAAGTCTTTAAGGTGCCAGGACAAATGGGCTTCTGACCAGGGAAGTCAGTGACGACAATACAAAGCAGCTGACTTAGTAAAGAAGTGTGTGTGTGTGTGTGTGTGTGTGTGTGTGTGTGTGTATTATGTTTAGTCAAATGTGAGGAAGTGATTGGGAAGGATATTGTGGTGGTGACTGTTCAGAGCCAAAGGGAGCTCCTATGGCAGAATCTGCCAGTTCCTTTGTTGAATGGTAATTAGGCTTCAAGTTTAACCAGAGTCATAGTGGAAGGATCCTGAGGGTGTGAACTGTGTTTTGTTTATGTTTTTATACCCTGCAGTACCTAACTCAGTGTTCACAGACACAAAGGAAAGACTCAGAGTTTGTTGGCCATGAGGGATTTAGACTACACTATTCCTAAGGTTTCTTTTGTCTCTAAATTCTACGATTGCACGTTTCTCCAATGTTTGTACTTTGTATAGACCTCTTTTTAAACCCTCCTTTATATCACTGACTTGTTTGCTCCTTGGGACCCTGTCTTTTCTTACCTTTGCATCCCTCGTGACCATCTAGCACATAGTAGGTACCTAATTAGTGCTTGTTGAATTTGAATGAATGAATGATTTGACCAAGGCAAAGAAGGATAACTGGAGTAATCTATAGAGCCCCCACTGTGTACATCTTTATGTTTCTGGTCTCTGTCTCTTCCTATTCCATTTATTTTTTTGAATCTTTTTTTTTGGGTGGGGGAAAGCAGGATAATTGGGGTTAAGAGACTCACCCAAAGTCACACAGCTAGTAAGTGTGTCAAGTGTCTGAGGCTGGATTTGAACTCAGGTCCACCTGACTCCAGGGCTGGTGCTCCACTGACTGTGCCACCTAGCTGCCCCTATATGTTTCTCTTTTTTTTGAATTTTTTTTTTACTATTTCATTTAAACATCTGAAATAGATTATTTGGAGGGAACTTAGTGTGATGCATTGAAAAGAGCACAGGTTCCGGTGTTAGACAACTTGAGCTCAGATTCCACCTCTGATGCTCACTTGCCTCCTCTGACCTTCCAGTTAAATTCTTCACTTCCCTGGGTCTCACCAGGAAAATAAGGAAGATGGACTAGCTGACCCCTGAATGAGTTCCTTTTCTAGCTCTAAATCTGTGATGCTGTCGTCACAGCTCCCCTCCCCCAAACCTCGCCCTTCTCCCATTCCCCCTCCCCTCCCACCCCGTTTAAATGTTCTGGATAAATAACTTGTTCATATCCTGCAAAGGCAGGGATCGACACAAACGAAAGCTGTGCTTCGAAAGCCCACTTTCTTCTGGATCATCAGCCTAAGAGTGTAAATTCAATTTAGAGACCTTCTCTTTGGCCAGTGCTGCTGTTTAGGCAGAATTTTCCCTCCGGCTTATTTTGGGCCTTTATACTCTTCCAACTGTTTGGTGGCTAATTTTCTTATGCAAATATAGTAACTAACAGTATTGAGTTTTTGTGTGTCTGTGTGTGTGCTAGGAGTGTAAGAGGGAGTATTTTTTGAAATGGTAGACATGGAGTGCTTTGTTCTGTTCCATCTTTAAAGAGATCATCTTGAGATTATAGGAAGAAATGTTTGATTCAACCCTGCAGGCTTTGGAATGGAGACAAGTTTCCATTTGCTGCCCTTTGGGCATTTTTCTCACCACCCAGGCTTGAGATCTCTTAAGTCCAAAATTCTCCCTTAAAAAAATTTTAATTGAATTGGTTCGCTATTTAAAAACACTCTTACTTCCAAATGATCCTCCACTTTGCCCCCTTCCTCATATACACATAGAAAAGTTTCTTTTTAAATACATAAGCACAGTTAAGCAGGGCAGCTAGGTGGCACAGTAGATAGAGTGCTAGGCCCAGAGTCCGAGTCAGAAAGACTCATCTACCCAGGTTCAAATATGGCCTCAGACACTTACTAGCTGTGTGACCCTGGGTAAGTCACTTAATCCTGCTTGCCTCGGTTTCCTCATCTCTATAATGAGCTGGAGAAGGAAATGGCACACCACTTCTGTATCTTTGCCCTCTCCCAAAAGGGGTCATGATGAGTTGAACATGACTGAAATGACTGAACAACAGCAACAGTTAAGCAAGTTAAATCATTGGCCATTCCTGAAAATACAGTCTGTACTCCGCAGCCACAGTCCACCACTTTTCTGTAGAGAAATGTAATGCTGCTTTCCTGTGAGTTTTTTGAAGTCATGTTATTGATCAAAGCTCTGAAGTCTATCAGTGTTGTTTTCCTTTTCATTATCGTGGTTGTGTAAATTGTTCTCCTGATTCTGCTTATTTCATTCAACCTCAATTCATATAAAATCTTCCCGGGTTTCTCAGAATTCTTCGTATTGAAAATTTCTTAAGATGTAATAATATTCCATTCCATTAGCACATTGCTGTTTGTTTAGCCATCCTCAACTCAATAGATTTTGATTTTCCTTCTAGTTATTTGCAATGCTTCTAAACTCTACCACAAGGAAGCAATTATCAAAACTATTTACTACTGATTAAAATAGAAAATCAATCAATGGAACAGATTAGGTAAGCATTACCCAGAAGCAATTGAACATGGTAGCCTAGTGTTTCAGATAGTGTTTAGTTCACTTCATGGTGATTAAGGAAGCTGAGGCAGACAGAGATTAAAAGACTTGCCCACATTAACATAGCTAGTGTCTGAGGTTGGCAAGGGGGGTGGGGCAGGGCATATCTACCCAATCTAAGTGCTACAATATCCTTGTTAAATATGTCTATTATGTTAGGGCTAAGTTAACCTCCTTTTGTTGAATGTTCAACGACATATGAGTGACTTATATCACCCCAACATCAACTTGAACTCAAGCCTTCCTGACACTAGGCTCAGCCTCTGTATTCACTGCATTTTTGTTGTTTCTATTCAGTCTTTTCAGCCTTTGTGACCCCATTTGGGGTTTTCTTGGCAAAGATATTGGAATGGTTTGCCATTTCCTTCTCCAGCTCACTTTATGGATGAGGAAACTGGGGCAAACAGGTTAAGTGACTTACCCAAGGTCACGCAGCTAGTAAGTGTCTGAGTCCAGATTTGAACTTGGGAAGATGAGTCTTTCTAACTCTGGGTCTGGCACTCTATCTACTGTACCACTTAGGTGCCCATCCACTGCATTACCATCACTGTCTAATCAGCCAGTCTTGCATCTAACTGTTGCAATGTTATAAGTGTGTGTTCATTGCCATGTCTGTGGCTAATGGTGAGTCATTCTTGCAAATAAAATAAATATTAATAGATTTATATGCACAGTATATTTTATACAAAGCATATGAATGGTGTTCCAGAGAATAACAAGCTTTGGAAGCAAAATAAGTTCTTAAATTGGCAATGTTGACATGTGATTCTTTGTAGTACTGTCAACCTTGTTGGGGGATCTGAATGTTACGTTATTTGAATACTTTCCAATAATGTTTGCTGGCAGTTGCCAGTGTTTGAATATTCACTATAGGCTACAGTTCTTTGTAAATACTTAATAGTTCTCATTTCTTAACCACTTTTTTTTTTTTTAGATATCCACAATAATGAGTAAAGAATAGAAGAATGTTGGAAATATTTTAAGAAAGATAAAGGAAATCAGCTCATTGCCAAGTATTGTTTAAATCAGCCATAAGATAATGTTTCATAAAGACAATAAATCATTCATTTATTACATCATTTTTATATAAAATCTCTGAAACTTTTATTATATAACCTAATCATAGTAAAATTATTCATTGTTTATTATTATAGTCACCATATTCTGATGCATAAGATGTTTCAAAAATACAGAATTACAATTTAGGATTTTGAGAATTCCTTAGAATTCCTAATTCTTATTCCTAAACTCCATAGATGAATATCTGTTGCAAACTTGGAAACAATAGGTTAGATTTTTTTTTTCTGAAAGGCAACAAAGCTGAGACTTGATTGGCTGGGGTGGACAAGGTTTAAATCATGCCCCCTTTGACTCAACTTCCTGGTAGCTTATGTCTATATTGATTTGGCTTCCTGGTTACCTAAGGACTGAGACCTTCAGAACTGGAGGATATCCTGAGACTACACCCTGCCCTGCTTACCAGGCATGATTCCATATGGAGACAGGGGGGCGGGGCAGGGCATATCTACCCAATCTAAGTGCTACAATATCCTTGTTAAATATGTCTATTATGTTAGGGCTAAGTTAACCTCCTTTTGTTGAATGTTCAACGACATATGAGTGACTTATATCACCCCAACATCAAGCCTGAACTAACAATGTCATGGAGTCAGGCTTGCCCCAATCAGAGATCTTCTATAATCCAGTATCAAACTCTCTTTTTAGTATCATCTCTCACTTTGTCCCTTGCTTTAGTCAGAATGGTCTTTCTACTGTTTTCTAAACACATCATATTTGTTGAAGCCTTAAAACCTTTGTTTTCCTTTTTTCTTCTCCCCTGAACAGGGAAGTGTGTGTGGCCTTTGACAAGTTACATCACCCCTATGGGGGGCATAGAGAGTGTCTTCTCATTCTCATCTGCAAAATGAAGGGTTTGCATGTTCTTTTTCCATAGCTGAGAGGGCTTCTTCTTGTATTACAGGGCTCAAGGTCAGAGACCACGGCAAAATGGTGGGGGCAGAGGTCCTGAAAAGGAAAAAGAAGAGGATTATGAACAAAGGTGGTATTCAAGGGGCAATGATGAAGAGGTTCTAGTTCTAGTTCTAGGTTTTCTTGTCTTTTGGGGGAATGGGGGTGGGCTTGGGAGGGTGTAAAGACTAGTTTGAGGGCATGTAGGCAGTCTGTGGATTGACTGAATTGTAATAAGTACTGATAGCAGGTTCTTCAGAGCTGCAGGAGTAGATGGGCCACCAACAGGTGACTTCATAGGCCCTGGATATGTAGTTGGTGAGGGCTTTACCTAGCCTATGTTTCCATCCATTCTGGGATGTCCTGATGCCTCTCACACTCACTGCCTAGAAGACCTTAGATAAGCCCACCTCCCTGGGCCCTAGTTTCCTATGTGTAAAATAAGGGGGTTCAACTAAAATGCCTCTGAGGTCTCTTTCATTTCTAACTCTATGATCCTATGATAGCATGGAGAATGTGGGTTCATTCCTTTGGGAGTTGGTATGAGAAAAGCAGAGGCTCTTTGAGCAAGTAATGAATATGAGTGCCCATTGATGACTTTACATCTGGAAGCTTGAGATGCCACCAGAAGCATTCATTGTACAAACTCAATAGCGTTGCCTGCTGCAAAGGCTAATTTTAATGTGGCCAATCATTCCCAGCTGCCTTCTGCTTCTACTTTCACTGTCCCCTTGATTTTTACCCAATACAGCTCTGAACACAGGCTATTTGATCTTACAATCCTTCATTAGATAAAATGGAAACATGAACCCCTGCGTGGAATACTTCCCCTTAGACAGAAATATAACTCTGTTAACAGTTCAGGAAGAGCCTGTCCTCCTTCTTGGTTTCTTTGAAGGCATCTGCATGTGGCTCCATGTCACTGAAATGACACCTATAGATTATAGGTCATTAGGATCTTCTCAGTATTGTGGACAATTGCTTTTCTTTCTGAGTGGTTCCTGTTGAGCACCAGAGTCTCCCCTTATGTCCTACTTCTGAGCCTCCAAATTCTGGGAAAGTACTTTTTAAAAAGGTACAAGTACCATAATTATACATAACAATACAAGGTATTTTTTAAAAGTAACTTTTTTCCATGCTCCTCTAAAATGGGTCTGCCTTGAGCCTTGCTATGCACCTTCTCAGGATCTGCTTTGTTTGTAGTGGTTATGGGGCAATTAGGTGGTGCAATGGCTAGATTGCTGGGCTTGGAGTCAGGGAGACTTAAGTTCAAATGCGACCTCAGATACTCAATAGCTGCGTGACCCTGGGCAAGTCACCTAATCTCCACCTGCCTCAGTTTCCTCATATGTAAAATGAGGCTAATAATAGCACCTACCTCTTAGTTTTGTTGTGAAGATAAAGTGAGATAATTTTTGTAAAGTCCTTTGCAAATCTTCAAGCTGTATATAAGTGCTAGGTATGTGTACATATTTACATGTGTATCTATGTATGCATGTATACGCATGCACACACATGTATATATGCATGTGCACATATGTATATATGCACACACATACACATATCTATTCACCATATTCTGATCCTGGTTACATATATGCACAGTATATATACATACATACATGCATACACATATGCATAATGTATGTGTGTGTGTATATCATATCAACCAAAAACACCATCCTTCCCAAATTCAAATATCTTGGGACGAGAAAGGGCAAAGACCCCTCTCATTTTACAGATGTTCAAACTGATACTCCCAGCAGAAGTGACTTGCTCAAAGTCGCACACAGGGAAAAGAACAGACTGGGGCTTGAACTCAGATCTCTTGACCCCAATTCAGTGGGCTTCCCATTGCACTAGGATGCTTCCCTAGTAACTTCTTCTAGCTTGCCTTTTCTTCTTTCCTTCTCATTTACCCCTAGTTGGTCATAGACAATATTAGATCTTTTGAGATTTTCACTAAAGTACTCCTTCCTTCCTTCCCAACCTGTTTTAAGTGCTAGATTACAGGGCCAGGTGTTTGACCCTGGCCTATAGGAAGGAACTCAGGAATTCATTTGAAATGAATATTAGTTTTTCTGAAGAGGAAGGAAACTAGGTTGTCACAGAACTTCATGTAGAGAGATCATCTGAAGTGTGAAAAGCATAAATGTTAAATGTGATCAGGACAAAGTGGTATTTTAGGTGGCAAGGAGTGGTTATCTGTGGGGCTGGTGTGTCTCTGTCTCTCTCCCACCCAAACTTTCATCACCACACAAGATGCTGACAAGAAACAGTCAGAAGATATCTGGGTATACCCCCAAATGGGGAGAAGTGCCACTCTAGTCCACATGTCCAGAAATAATATCCCCCAAATTCTGCATGTTGTATGAGAACCCGGCAGGGGATATCGCAAATACTCTAAGTAATGAGATTTTACCCATTATATATGGAATACGTTCCAAGGAGGTCTCACTAAAGAGTTGTATTCAGGGCACGTGCTATGAGATTATAGGATAATAGATCACAGAACTAGACCTAGAAGGGACCTCAGAAGCCATCTAGTCCAATTCCCTCAGGTATGGAAACCAAGGTCCTGAGAGGCTACGGAAATAGTGATCTTCAGAGATGAGACTTCAACCCAGGACCTTTCAGTCCAAATCCAGCATTTTCCCCACTGCACTAGGCTGAATCTCCTTGCATGTAAAACCTCTCCAAAATAAGGTGATGCCCCCCTTTATCATCTGGAACTTGGGATGGACCTACCTTATGTTGATTTTTGCCCTGCAGTGAGTTAGTTCATTTCCTTTCAGTGGTCACATTTTTGAAGTCTTTTTAATATTTCTAAACTTTCAAGAAGGATCTAGGATTGATGCCCTAAACCAGTGACTCAAGGAGAAACAGTAAAGCCCTGTCATGTATTTCTAAGTTGGAGACACCGAGAGCACAAAAATAAGACACCATGTTACTCTGATGAAGAAAGGAGCTATGGATGGGGAGGAAAAAACATAACCAAATATAACTCCACATTAAGAAGAGCAGAAAAACAAACATCCTCCCGAGTTTGACAATCAACAAGAATAAGGCATGAGTTCATCTGGCCCCAAAAGGATAGAAGAAGGATAGAATCATTAGGGCTGCTAATTTAAAAATTAAGAAGTTCGATTCTCATTTTCATGCAGAGGGCCTTGCGTGAACAAATCTTCCTGGAGTAAAGCTATGCCCCTAAAGTGGGGTTTCCTGTAGAGATGAAGCAGCTGCACCTTTGATGACTCCATGGATATTAGCAAAACACTCGCTAAATATAGAAGAATGTCAACAAGTCATAAATAAGGGAGCATGAGTGGGAAACTCCGCACAAAAGGTGAGTGGGCAAGAACAAAGAGATGCTTTTCTGCTCAGGCAATTATCATGTGCAGCGTCCAAAGCATTAGTCACCGAGTCATTTAAAAGCACAAATGCCAAACAAGAATAAAAGTCACTGTGCAGGAAACTGTCTCATATTGGGGTAATGGAAGCAAATGACGGCATAAATCTATTTCTAGAGCTTAGAGTAGAATGAAGGCCTAATGTTGGAACCAAGCCTGATGATGGCACAAGAAAAAAAAATACAAAGAGGGAATGAGCTTTGCAGAACTGTCCCAGGCCAGGTGACGTCTAGTGGAGGAGATGGGAGGACAACTGAGTTGTTTAGGGGTCCTCCTTACTGTCTCACCTCTCACTTTTTGTAGATATTGGAAATCGCATTTCTTCTCCTTGATATCTCCCTTCTTGTTCAAATGTTTATTTTTACAATGTTTCCAGCTTTCTTGTTTTGCTTTGAAAGTATATGAAATAGTGAGACCAAAACTTTAGACCTTTTCAAATCCTGCCCCACCCATCCCCTCCACTTTGCCATTGCCTACCCTACTAAAAATTATCTTGTACCTTCATTTTATCTATATCCAAATTCCATATCTATATGTACATATCTATCTCCAAATTTCATATCTATCTATTTACGTATATCCATATCTACAAGTCATCCCCCTCCCCCAGACAATGTTAAATCCCTGAAGGCAGACACATTTTTGTCTTTCTAATTCCAGCACCTAGAATAGTGCCTGGCACGTAATAGATGCTGAATAAATATTTGTTGATTGATTGATTTAGGAAACACTTCTGAGATTCACAAGCAACTCTATGGTTTATGTATTTAAGCACCATCTCTTTTACAAATGGGGAAACTGAGACTCAGAGGAATGGAATTATCATTATTATTACCATTAACTTTTCAAGAGAGAGATTAACAGTAACAATAGAATTCAAATGAATATCTATTAAGTGTCTACAATGTATCAAGTCCTATAAAAGATACAAAGTTTAGATATTAATTTTAGAAATACTTCCTGTCCTCAATGAGCTTATGGGGATTAGACACAAATACAGGAAGATAAAGTATGTAAGAGAGACAGAGACCTTTGCCAGGACCTGGCTAAGACTACTACCTTATTTCTTCCCATCCAGTGTTTCTAGTAACTTCTGGAGGCTTCTTGGAGTTTCATCTGGGCCATTTACTTGGCTCTGGCCCTATTATATGGAGGGGCACGCCAGCATTTGAAAAGAGTTGCTGGTGTCTTTTCACAACCTCAGAAATACTCAGTGGGAGGTACCGATGGTGTACACAATGGTACATGGCTGCACTCTGAGGTGAGAGATAGATGAAAGGAATTCACTTGCCTTAACTCCACTGTATTGAAGGACTGGAGGCCTTCCATTGGGATGAGGAGTTAGTGAATTCTCAAAACTGCCTGAGAGACCCTTTTGAGGGCTTTCTGGATAAAGATGGTCAGCTTATCCAGCCACGTAGCTGAAGACATCCTGACTTGACTGAGGCATGAAGTTGCAGTGCCCTCACTCTAAAAAGGCGTAATAATGCATCCTTCAGATAGGAGAAGTAACTCTAACAGCAGCAGCTGGTACAGGGCAGAGCCTCAGTGGATAGCTTCTAAGAAGTGGGAAGAGCAGTGATCTAGCAATGATGATGTGTCAGAGAGCAGAGGGGAACTCCAACAGATGACATCCAGGGCAGGGGGAAGTAACAGAAAAGGGCAACTTCAATAGCTATTCGTAGCAGGGCAGTAGCAGAGTGGCCCTCTACAGCTTCATTGGAAGTGGATGTAGGGTAGAGACAAGAAGCTTCAGAATCTCTGAGTGATGCCAGGCATCTGCGTTAGGCAGAATGATGCAGATTCAGAGAGGTGTAGTTTCAAAAAAAATTAAATTAGATTCATTTTTGAATGAACAAAATTTTATTTTCTTCACTGTCACTCTGCTCTGCCCCACACTAGGGATAGAGGTGGAGAGAGGAAGGGGAACAAACCTTGTAATCAATATGCACAGTCAAAAACCCCAAACTTCTGCATTGCCCATATCAAAAAGTACGTCTCATTCTGCAGTTTGAATTTATCATCTCCCTTCAGGAGGTAGGTAGAATATTTCATCATTGATCTCCTGGAATTGTAGTTGGTTCTTACATTGATCAGGGACTCAAGTCTTCCAAAGTTCTCTAACCTTACAATGTTGTAATTGCATTAATTTTTCTCCAGGTTCTGCATTAGTTCCTATAAGTATTCCTATAAGTATTCCCAGGTTTCTCTGAAATTCTCCTTGTTGTAATTTTTAAAGTGGCAGAATAGTAACAGAAATAATTTCCTGCCATTATAGAAGGTAAACATTATAAAGATTGAATCTGTTATTCACCTTAAGGTGGGAGCTTCCTGAGACTTTGTTCCCTTCCCCAACAACATACGATACTGTGAGCAGTGGTACCCATTTGTGTATGGGACTTTAGTTCAGAGAATGATTCTTTTCTTTGCTTTTCCCCTTGCTATTTATTTCACTGTTCTGTCTACTACATTACCTTGCTTTTCGATTAATACAGGGTGTTTCTAAAGTCTGGACACATAGGCAAAATTGCATATTTTCAAGAAATGAAGTGATTGAAATTTTCAACAACATTTTATTTAATTGGAATATTAACAAATAACATCTTCAACTTCAAATAGCATCATATGATATCATATTCATATTCCAAGAGTAAATGTGCTAAAATAAATTGGTGGCAATGTGGAGTTACTGAGTTACTGCACTGAGTTCACGTGAATCTTGCAAAGTACATCAACCTTTGCATCACAAATGTTGGAAATCACATTGAAGATGTTATTTGTTAATATTCCAATTAAATAAAATGTTGTTTAAATTTTCAATCGTTTCATTTCTTGAAAATATGCATTTTTGCCTGTGTGTTCAGACTTTAGGAACACCCTGTAGTTGCTGCCTGTTCTGTTGGTATAGAAGAATGCACTGGATGGGGACATGAACCAGCTTTGGCTCCTACAATGAATCCAATTGATCATGAGATTCCAGAGTTGAATAGGATGCCATTTACGTATACAATATTACTTGATATATGCATTAAAAATTATAGAACAAGGTGCTATGTTAAGGTCTAAAATCAACTAAGAAAAGGAAGAAAGTTTTCTTGGAGGTGGTGGCATTTGAATTAGGTTTTAACCAGAATGTGCTGCTGAATGTTTAACAACTGACTCTCTGAAAAAAAAAAATACTTGACACACTTTAAAGTTTAGCTCCAGCACATACTGGTTTCTTACAATGGATTAAAGAGGTAAAGAGAATGAGGGAAGGCATTACAGGCAGATGGCCTGCCCTGAGCAGCATAGCTCAATGCATGGGTAGGAGCAGAGATACAGTTTGGCTTGAGCACTGAGTACATGTAGACATATGTTCATAAAAGTAGAGTGATGCCAGTTTGGGGACTGTCTTGAATACCAAGAAGAGGAGTTTGAATTTACCTCAGGAGGAAATGAAGAGTCGCAAAGAATTTTCCTGAGAGTAAGTGATGTGTCCAGATTTACGTGTAAGAAAAATGATTCTGGTGGCAGTGAAATATGAAGGATGGATTATATAGGGGCAGAAGTGAAAGGCTAGAAGGCTAATAGAGAGGTCATTATAATAGTAATAGGAAGGTATGATGAAAACTTGTCCTAGAAGGTTATCCTTGAGAACAGAGAGGAGGAGACAGATTCAGAGATTTAGGTGATGATGAGGTAGAGATGGAATTCACAGATTTTGGTAATTGATTGGTAAGGAGAAGGAAAGCCAAGGACAAGTCTAGTTATGGCCATGGGAGCCTGAGTAAATGGTGGTGCCTTAGACAAAAACAGAGAAGTCGGAAGGAGGAGCAGGTTTGGGTGGGGGAGATGAGGAGGTCAGTTTTGAATATTTTGAAATTGAAATGCTGCTGAGTCATAAGGGGCATCAGTTGATCAATCAATCAACAAACCTCTATTAAGTGCTAGTGTGTGCCAGGCGCTATGCTAGGCTCTGAGGATACAAGGACAAAAGTAAAAATAGTCCTGACGTTAAGAGAACCTACAGTCTAACTGGGGAAGACAAAATGCACATATGTGAGTGTGCAAAATACAGATGAAATAGTCACAAAGTAATTTCGAGGGGAAGGTACTAGTAGATGAAGAGGATCAGGAAAGGCCTCATGTAGGAAGTAGTGCTTGAGATGAACCTTGAAGGAAACTAGGAATGCTGAGAGACAGAGGATGAGGGAATGTGGTTCATGCAGAGGGGACAACAGCCTGGACAAAGGAATGGAGATGGGGTATAGGGTGCTGAGTTCGAGGAACAGCAAGAAAGCCAGTTTGTCTGGATCACAGTAGAGACAAGTAATGTGCAATAAAGCTGGAAAGGAAGGTTGGGACCAAGTTGTAAAAGGACTTAAATGACAAGCAGAGGAGTTTATACAGGATATTCCAAAAGTCTTGGTGCAGTTTTAATATATGCAGTTTTTATAGCTTATAGTAACTCTGTATTTGATTCTAGAGGTAATGGGGAGCCACTGGACTTTATGGAGTAGGACGATGATATGGTCAGATTTATATCTTAGGAAAATCGCTTTGCAGCCATAGGGAGGATAGATTGGGGTGGGGAGGTGGCACTTAAGGCAAGGTGATGAATTAGGAGTCTATGGCGGTAGTCCAGGTAAGAGGTGATAAGGGCCTGAATTAGGGTGGTGGACATGTGAGTAGAAAGAAGGAAATGAATACAAAGGCTCTTGTGAAGGTAGAAATAACAAGAGCTATGGGGGATGAGTGATAGTGGAGAGTTGAGGATCTCACTGAGGTTTTGAATCTGAGTGACTGGAAGGATGGTACCTTAAAAGACAGACAGCAAAATTCACGAGAAGGTTGTGGTTAGAGGGAAAAGTATTAAGTTCAGTTTTTAACATGTAGAGTTTGAGCTAGCTATGGGACATCCTGTCCAATGTTTCTAGAAGGTATGTGATGATGCAGGGTTGTAGTTTAAGACATGTGCTAGAAATATAGATCTGGGGGGCTCCAGCACAGGAGTGATAACTATACCCATGTGATCAGGTGAGAGAATAGAAGAGGGCCTAGGACAGAGTTTTGGGTCATACTTACAGTTAGGAGGCATGTTGTGGATAATGAGCCACCAAAGGAGAGTGAGGAGCAGTCAGACAGGTAGGAGGAGAACCAGGAAGAAGTAGTGTTACAAAAACTGAGAGTCAAGTGGAGGAGAGTGATTGACAGTGTCAAGTGTATAGAGAGGTAAAGAAGGAGAAAGATTGAGTTGGTTACTTTGCAAATGTCCTAGAGTCAACTGAAGACACAGGTCTAAAGCTTAGAGACGAAGTTAGAACTAGTAGTTGAAATCAGGAGCGAATGAGATTGTCAATGGAGAGAGTATAGGTGGAGAAGAAAAGAGGGCTAACAATAGATCCTTGGAGAATATTCCCATGAGTGTTTTGGAAGAAGATGAGGAGCCATGATAGGAAACAGAAAAAGAGAGGCTGGAAAGGGAGGAGAAAGACCAGGAGAACACAGTATCTTGTAAGCCAAGAGAATAGAGAATATTCAGTATGAAAGCCCCTGCTCCTTCATAATTTTTGAGAAGGATAATGCAGACATTTTTCCGCACACAAAGATTCAGCTACTGCCAGAATCAGGAAGAGGTGATCCCATGTGATGTCTGCAGCTGTGGCTTGCAGGTCAATGCCATTCTCTGTAACTCAGTCTCAGTAGGGACCACGTTGTTTTGGTTCAATTGAGCTCAACGTCTCCCTATGGATAGGCATGTAGCATCAGTTTTTATTCTGCTTTGGAGTTTTGGTGCAGTGTTTTCCTCCTCTTGCAGTGTTTTCCATAGGCAATCCTCCTTTCAGAAGTCTCCCAGAAGCCAGGGGCTTTTGTTAGCCATCCCTCTTGCCTTCAGAAAAGCTGAGTTGCAATCCTCTCATGTCTCCAGGTCAAAGCAATTCTCCAGTAAAAACCTTTTATTCTAAACTCATCCCTTTGGGGTCCTCTAAACTAGATTTGGGGCCCAAGGTTTTTCTGAGGGAGGATTTTTCAAATGTCACCGATCCTGGGGGAGAAGTTGAGGGCAGGACTGGTGGGCGTCTCACAAGCCAGCGTATTGCAGACCATCTGTAGCTCCAATGCATGGCTGGTAAACAAGCACAAGGGATCACAGACACAGACTTACAAAATTGTTCTAGAGAAATCTCATTAATTGGGGCTAATTGGCAGGGGCAGCACCTATTGTTTACACCCTACATTTGACAATTGGATGCAGCCTTGAATTTTTACTTTTCTTTTTTTTCCTGAGTATGTTTAGTCTCCTCTACTAGATGGTCATAGAAGCTGCCTGAGGGCAGGGAGCATGCCTTGGACTTCTTCACAGTCTGTCTTAATTCAGAGTATAATATTTAGAGCACTACTGATGGATTGGACTAGTGAAAAGTTCACATTAGAGAATATTTCCTGAGAAGTGAGATGTCATTACTCCGAAATACATGCAAATGAGGCTAATCAAATATTGCCTTGTAGAGATTGTTAAAGGATTTTTTTGGGGGGTGGTGGTGGTGGGTGGGATCAGGAGGATGGATTGGACTTGTGATTTCATTGTGTGGCACATAGTGTTATATCTTAATGAGGCATACCTCCAGCCTCCCAGCAGATTGAATCTTTGAATCCTGTTTAAATCATTTTATTGCCAGGCAGGATGGTAAGTAATTCCAGCTACCTGCAAGCTGAAACTGGCAAATCTCTTGAGCTCAGGAATTCTGAGTTTCAGTGGACTACACAGATCTGGCGTCCATACTAAGTTTGGTATCAATATGGTGAGTCCCCTGGGAGGAGGTGCTGGGGGATGGACACCAGGCTGCCCAAGGAGCAGCAAATCAGTCCAGATTGGAAGAGAGCAAATGGAGAATGTCACAGCTCCTGTGCTGATCAGCAGAGGGATCAAACCTATGAGTAGTCCCTGCACTTCTAGACTGAGTGAGATGCTGAGACGCAGTCTTTTAAAAATCATTCTGTTAATGCACCTTTCATGCTTAGCATTCCTATCTCTTTGTAGCAATAAACTGTATGTCACATACCTAATTCATGTTTGTTCATTAAATATCATTTATTAAAAAACTGGTTCCATTTTTAGGGGAAACCCTAGACTAGAAAAAAATAGAATTGTCACTAGTGTAGAGGGGGTGGGGTGGTGAGACAGTGGATGTGAGAGAGGAGAGCCCAATCACCTGAGAAGGGGTCAGGGTCCCTAGAACTGAACTTGGGCAAATGTGATGACAGGTAAAGGACAGAGATTGTTTAAACCTAGGTTTTCTACCTCCAAATCTAATGCTATTTCCACTACATAAGGTTGTATAGCAGGGGGTGGGGAGGTGTTTCTTGATCAGGTACTGGTGGGACAAGGTAATCTCTGAGCTTCCTTACAACTCTGAGTTTCTATGATTCTAAGACTCTTGTTCTAGTGAGTTTGGGATTCTAAGTTAACCTAAATGGAGAAGTAACTTTCTTAACATAGAGGGCTCTAGATGACTCATATCAATTGCATTTGACTGAAACAAAAGTAGAAATGATGGGGTGCCTCTTAGAATTCTCTATTGGTCTTCTGTGGCATCTCAAGTTTATCAGGAAATTAACTTAGACTAAGTAAAACGGTGACGTGTCACACACCCAAGAAGTGTGAAGCAATTTGAAAAAATATTTTAAATCTGCCATGGATTTGTAAATTAATGCAGGCCTCACTGTGCTTCAATTTCCATTTCTAAACGGCTTCATTTGCATGCAAAGAGTGGGCAATTTTTGTGTGTGTGAAAATTTAGCCTTAAGAAATGAAAATCAAAAACTCAGCAACTTGAAAAGAGCTGTTAGGCATAGAAATTGTTTAATCGGTTTCCAGCAGGGCCAATGGTGTTGGCATTTTCAAATACCAGATTGGTCTGGCATCCTAGGGGAAAAAAAACCCTCAGCTCAGAAAAAGTAGCCTAGGAAAGCCACCATCCAAAAAGTGGTGAAAAGCTATATCTGAGGTATGACAAATGCTAATGGAATGGCTCCTGTCATGGAGAGAGAACCCTCAAGTGCGAAATGAACAAATGTGATCAGTTTCTATCTGTCCCACTACACCCCACATCAGTGGTGTAAACATAGGCCTTACCAATGCTGTAGATGGTGAGAACCTTTCATCACTGTGGGGGGGCGGGGGTGGGGGTGCGTAGGGGGTGGAGAGCTGTCCGTGAAGGTCATCATGCTTCGGGTAAGGCGGCACCATGATGCACTTTCTCTGTAATCAAGAGAAAGAACCCACACATATATTCTCTAGCAATGTCAAGTTCCAAATTTTAGACTGATAATTCATGGGTCTTTAAAATGACAGGTTTAAACTGAAGATTGGTCCTATTATCCATTCAACCCTGTGAAGTATTTGAGAAGTGCATTTAAATTTTTATGGTTCCCTTTTGCCATTAGAGCTGACACCCAGATTGAGATACTGAATTTTGCTGGAAATGCTTGTTATTGTCCTTGACAAAGAACCTAAATAAATAGTCTAAGCATTACCCACTGGTGTTATAGGATCACAAATGGAAAAGGGATCTTAGGGTCTGTGTAGTCCAACCCCCTAATTTTACAGATAAGGAAACCAAGGCATGGGGAATTTAAATGACTTCACCAAGATCACATAGGCAGTATCAGAAATAGGAACTGAACCCATCGTCTCAGATCCCAGAGTCCTAGTTCTTCCCATCATGCCACAGTACCTTGTGGAAAGTTATTCTCCACCCCTCTCCCGCCAGGTACATTGGGTCTACATTTAGTGCTCTTTCAGCAGGAATTTGCTAGCCTACTCCTTTACCCTTCTCAGAACAGATCTACTGAATCAAAAGGTCTGGATACCAACAAATCTAATTTAGCCTTTGCCAATCTTTTTCTTCTCAATTACAATGCGAGAAGAACCAGATCAGGGAACCCCCTGTTTTGTCTGCTATTATTTTATAGCACATGGGCCAGACATTTTGCACATACTTAATTCTGTCTCCTTGTGAATAAAACAAGAAAATGAAGATTCAGGAATCCTGACTTTTATTTGGAGGTCCACAGTTTGAATTTGGGTGGCAATCAATGTGAAAATAGCATGACTTCACGTTTGGAATGTCTTCTTTTCTGTGCTATGGCTAAAAGGGAGCAATCCTTATGGCTTTATTCTTTTAGAGAAGGGTTTGGGGTTGATATCCTTCTCTTAATCCATGAAAATAAAGAGAGGAATGACTCTAGCATGTTGGGTGGACCCCCTGGGGCAAATTTATGGATAGAAGTCCCACGGAATAGGCAGGCATGGATGGGTTGCCCTCTGATTCACTGGAGAGAAGATCCACATTAATGAGGTCATACTTCCATTGGAGTACTACAGTATTAGAGTTCTGAACTAATAGACCCCTTGGCACATGAGAGGCATTCATATTTTTTTCTCATTGAACATTGATAAAGTGGCACCATTTAAGAAACTGGAGATTTTCAGGAAAGGGGATTGATGTAAGAATCTGATGCAGAGGTCCTGTAGTAGGATTTCTTTTTTTTTTAGTAGGATTTCAATCTAATAGAATCAATCAACAAATATTTCAGAAGCCCCTACTAGGTGCTTGATGAAGCCCTGCAATTGCATTTGTAGACAGATGGAAGCACAGAATATTATGAATGATATTAGAGTTTGTCAGTCAAGAAGTATTTATTAAACGCCTACTATGTCGCAGGTACTCTGCTAAGTGCTAGTAATATGAAGAAAGGCAAAAGATAGTAACTTTAGACAGTTAGAGGTCTTCAAAAGCTGAACAGGTTGCCTTGCATAGTAATGACTTTCTCATCTTTGGAACTCTTTAAGTAGAGCTTGTATGGCAATCTATGGGGATATTGGAGAGGGGGTGCAGACTTCAGTTGTTCACATCTGAGTCCCATAACAATGCCAGGATTCTGTGATTTTATGACTTTTTTTGGTTTGTTGAAAGGAAGCAGTTCAATGCTAAGTAGTTTCTTGGGGAACTGTTTTGTTCTATTGACATAGGGAGGTTATACCAGATTGAGGTGTGGTAGTCTATGATGATGTAATAGGGTATGGAGGATTGGGTTTTTCTTTAATATTTATCAGCATCTTATTGGGCATTAGGTTAGTGCCTGCAAATCTATGACATAAATGAACATTTTTTCAAATTTCTTGGGTGAGTGGCACATTGATTACCATTTTGTACAAAGCTATTTTACTAATAAAATTTATGTGTAACAGAAAAATCATCAGTGTCCTTGTGGTTCAATTTCCTTATTTGAATTAGTAATATCAATATTCTAGGAAGCTGTGTGGTGTAGTGGCAAGTGGGCTAGATAGAAGTCAAGGGACCTGGGTTCAAATCCTATCTCTGCCACTTACCACCTTGGGCAAGTCATTTGATCTTTTTTTGTTTTAGTTTCTTTATCTGTAAAATAAAGAACCTGGGTGATTTCTTCCATTTCTTTTTTTTTAAATTTTTATTTTTTTTATGGTTTTTTTTGTTTGTTTTTTTGGAGGGGAGAAGGCAGGGCAATTGGAGTCAAGTGACTTGCCCAAGGTCACACAGCTAGTAAGTGTGTCAAGTGTCTGAGGCCAGATTTGAACTCAGGTTGTCCTGACTCCAGGGCTGGTGCTCCACTCACTGTGCCACCTAGCCGCCCCAGAAAATATGGAACACTTCACGAATTTGCGTGTCATCCTTGCTCAGGGGCCATGCTAATCTTCTCTGTATCGTTCCAATTTTAGTATATGTGCTGCCGAAGCAAGCACGATTTCTTCCATTTCTATTTTTATTTTTTTTATTTTATTTAAATTTATTTATTTAACATATTTGGTTTTCAGCATTGATTTTCACAACAGTTTGAACTACAAATTTTCTCCCCATTTCTACCCTCCCCTCCACTCCAAGATGGCATATATTCTGGTTGCCCTGTTCCCCAGTCAGCCCTCCCCTCTATCACCCCCCTCCTCTCTCATCCCCTTTTCCCTTCCTTTCTTGTAGGACAAGATAAATTTCTACGCCCCATTGCCTGTGTATCTTATTTTTTAGTTGCATGCAAAAACTTTTTTTTTGTTTTTGAACATCTGTTTTTAAAACTTTGAGTTCCAAATTCTCTCACTTCTTCCCTTCCTACCCACCCTCCCTAAGAAGTTGAGCACTTCAACCTAGGCCACGCATGTATCATTATGTATAACCCATCCACAATATTCATATTGTGAAAGGCTCACTACATTTTGCTCCTTCCCAACCCATCCCGCTTTATTGAATTTTCTCCCTTGACCATGTCCCCTTTCCAAAGTGTTTGTTTTGATTACCTCCACCCCCATCTGCCCTCCCCTCCATCATCCCCCCCCTTTTATTTTTTTTTATCTTCCTCCCTCTTCTTTCCTGTGGGGTAAGATACCCAACTGAGTATGTATGGTATTCCCTGCTCAGGCCAAATCTGATGAGAGCAAGGTTCACTCATTCCCCCCTCACCTGCCCTCTCCCCTCCTCCCACAGAACTGCTTCCTCTTGCCACCTTTATGTGAGATGATCCACCCCATTCTATCTCTCCCTATCTCCCTCTCTCAGTATGTTGCTCTCTCATCCCTTAATTTCATTTTATTTCTTTTAGATATCTTCCCTTCATCTTCAACTCACCCTGTGTCTGCTCTCTCTCTTTTACATACATACATACATATATATATATAAACACACATATATATACATACATACATACACATGCATACATATACACATAGATACATACATACATACACATTCACTTATATACATACATAAACATATATATATGCATATTCCCTTCAACTACCCTAATACTGAGGTCTCATGAATCATACACATCATCTTTCCATGTAGGAATGTAAACAAAACAGTTCAACTTCAGTAAGTCCCTTGCAATTTCCATTTCTTGATTACCTTTTCATGCTTCTCTTGATTCTTGTGTTTGAAAGTCAAATTTTCTATTCAGTTCTGGTCTTTTCATTGAGAAAGCTTGAAAGTCCTCTATTTTATTGAAACTCCATATTTTGCCTTGGAACATGATACTCAGTTTTGCTGGGTAGGTGATTCTAGGTTTTAATCCTAGCTCCATTGACCTCTGGAATATCGCATTCCAAGCCCTTCGATCTCTTAATGTAGAAGCTGCCAGATCTTGGGTTATTCTGATTGGGTTTCCACAATACTCAAATTGTTTCTTTCTGGCTGCTTGCAGTATTTTCTCCTTGATCTGGGAGTTCTGGAATTTGGCGACAATATTCCTAGGAGATTTCTTTTTGGGATCTATTTGAGGAGGTGATCGATGGATTCTTTCAATTTCTATTTTGCCCTGTGGCTCTAGAATATCAGGGCAGTTCTCCTTGATAATTTCTTGAAAGATGGTATCTAGGCTCTTTTTTTGATCATGGCTTTCAGGTAGTCCAATCATTTTAAAATTATCTCTCCTGGATCTATTTTCCAGGTCAGTGGTTTTACCAAGGAGATATTTCACATTGTCTTCCACTTTTTCATTCCTTTGGTTCTGTTTTATAATATCCTGATTTCTCATAAAGTCACTAGCTTCCACTTGCTCTAATCTAATTTTTAAAGTAGTAATTTCTTCAGTGGTCTTTTGGACCTCCTTTTCCATTTGGCTAATTCTGCCTTTCAAGGCATTCTTCTCCTCATTGGCTTTTTGGAGCTCTTTTGCCATTTGAGTTAGTCTGTTTTTTAAGGTGTTGTTTTCTTCAGTGTATTTTTCAGTATTTTTTTGGGTCTCCTTTAGCTAGTCATTGACTTGTTTTTCATGGTTTTCTCGCATCCTTCTCATTTCTCTTCCCAATTTTTCCTCTACTTCTCTAACTTGCTTTTCCAACTCCTTTTTGAGCTCTTCCATGGCCTGGGACCAGTTCATGTTTTTCTTGGAGGTTTCTGTTGTAGGCTCTTTGACTTTATTAATTTCTTCTGTCTGTATGTTTTGGTCTTCTTTGTCAACAAAGAAAGAATGCAAAGTCTGAGACTGAATCTCGGTGCGTTTTCGCTGCCTGGCCATATTCCCAGCCAACTAACTTGACCCTTGAGTTTTTCAGTGGGGTATGACTGCTTGTAGATTACAGAGTTCTATGTTCCACATTTGGGGGGGAGGTGCCAGCTCTGCCACACCAGCACTGCTCCTTCCCCAAGAGCCCCCAACCCGAACTGGGCTTAGATCTTCGGCAGGCTGTGCACCTCTGCTCTGATCCGCCACTTAATTCCTCCCACCAGGTGGGCCTGGAGCCGGAAGTAACAACAGCTGTAGCTGCCCCACCTCCGCTGCCCCCCGGGGCTGGAAGTCGAACCGCGAACTCCTTCCACTCCCGCAGCTTTTCCCACTAACCTTCTCAGCAGTCTTTGGTGTTTGTGTGTTGAGAAGTCTCGTAACTGCCGCATCTCACTGAATCAGGGCGCTAGGGCCCCCTCCGCCCGGCTTCTGGTCTGGATCGTCCACGCCGCTCAGGCTGGGCTCTGCTCCACTCCGTTCCCAGCTCCCAGCTCCGAGCTCCGTGTGGGATAGACCTCACCCAGAGACCATCTAGGCTGTCCTGGGCTGGAGCCCTGCTTCCCTCTGCTGTTTTGTGGGTTCTGCTGTTCTAGAATTGGTTCAGAGCCATTTTTTATAAGTTTTTGGAGGGTCTCGGTACGGAGCTCACACTATTCCCTGCTTACCAGCTGCCATCTTGGCTCCGCCCCCCGATTTCTTCCATTTCTAATAAGATTTCTTCTATTTCTAAATTTGTGACTCTGTTCAAGTCAAGTCAATAAGCATTATTTATTAAGTACCTACTACATGACAGACAGTGCTCTAGGCTAGATTAATAGGTAGCAAATATTTTAAGAGCTTTGAAATGCTGCCAATTGAAAAGTAGAAACCTTCCTACAATGAAATTTGCTGTATTGTGCGTGGATACAATGTAAAACTGGCTATTTTCCCCTTACAACCAGAAGTTAAAGCATTATACTTGGACTCTCAAGAGAATGGCTTCTGGGAGTGATGGTAGCCTAGAGAAAGGGCAGTGACTTGTCCAGGGTCATACAAGTAGTAAATTATATAGTCAGGATTTGAACCTGGGTTCTCTAATTCAGGGGAGCTGTATGTCACCCACCATCTCACACCTTGGCTTGGGAGTTCTACTGTATTATTGAAACAAGCAGTCAAAATCGGCTGGATTCTGTTTCACAACACAGAAAGTTAGGATCTTTGACGAAGACTGACCAGGAGTCAGGAGTCCTGGCTTAGTCACTTCTAGCTCTGTGACCTTGGGCAAGACCTTGGGTCTGCACCTCAGACTTCTCATCTATCAGATGGGGTGGGGCAGAAAAGGGACTGCATGATCTCATACATTCATTTTGATCTGAAATTCAACTGGGGCTTCGATCTAGCTCTGTCGCTCAGGGTTTTATTTTATATCTAGTGCTCAGAATAGGACATTCTGAAAGATCCTCAGTTAACTTTGTACTTATCCAGTTTCTTCAATAAAAACAAGGCAAGTGCATAATTAGCATTTTAACAATAAATAAATTAGAACTTGAGATCCCTACAACAATATACAATGCTAGGAGAAGAACACAGAATGCATTCTAAAAATAAAGGCAAAACTGTAAACATACTCTCCATTCTCTTTCTGGAAATTAAAAAAAAACATACTAACAGTTTTATGACAAAGGAAGAATTATGGGAAAGGAAGTGAATACAGTTTAGCTATTCTTCCTTACTAAAGGAGAGTAGTTTGCTCTTTGAAGCGGGTAAGGGAAAACTTGTAACCAATACAACTCTACAATGCTTGATTACTATTTCTACTTGAGGGGAAAAAATGGAAAATGGAAAACTGATGCTAGGGGATTTTTATAAAAAGCTGTAACCTATGAAGACTAAGTAGGCATTTGCAAAACACTGTTCCAATCAGCAGAATTGTTTCCTTAAGAAAATGTGGCTGATGCATCCACTACCCTGCCCTGGCACAGCCTACAAGTTAATCTTGCTTCCTGTGGGACATGGAATGGTTAAAAAAAACTTCAGGGAGGCTGTCATTCCCCTCAAAACCCTCAGTATCATCCCAGAATAATCACCTTCAAATTTT
Organism: Trichosurus vulpecula; assembly: GCF_011100635.1. NCBI lineage: Eukaryota > Metazoa > Chordata > Mammalia > Diprotodontia > Phalangeridae > Trichosurus > Trichosurus vulpecula. The sequence continues at coordinate 391,094,043 of NC_050573.1, read as the reverse complement.
ACAACATACATTTTCTGTAGCCCAGTGGTCTTCAAGTAATTTTTACTTACAGCACAGTTTTTCTCTCTTCTGTGAAGAACTGGGGTCTGCTATAGAAGAGCTGGAAAACTGCAACATGAACTATGATTTATACAATTTGTAAGAGACTCATGCACATGAATTTGGTTCCAATTGGAAGTTTCATGCCATTCACAGCATACTCAGAGAAAACTCCTGGTGCATGATCATGCCCCAGCACACCCTTCGGATGTACACTGTTAGAATTAATTAATTGAAGTCCCAGGAGTAGGGATGAGGGTACATGTGAAGAGTTTTTTGGACAGAAAATATATGAGAGAGGAATGGAGATGCTTTGAGTATTTAGAATTGTCTGGGATTTTCCTTCCTCTCCTCTCTGTCTCTGTCTGTCTCTGTCAATGTATCCTCTCTCTCTTTCTGTCTGTCTATTTCTGTCTCTCTTCTCTCTGTCAGAGTCTGTCTCTCTTTGTTTCTCCTTTCCTCTCTTTCTCCTTTTTCTCTCTTTGCCACTGTCTCTCATCTCCCTATCTGTCTTGGTCTCTTTTTGTATTTTTCCTCTGTCTCTCTCTCTCTGTGTCTCTGTTTTTCTCCTCTCTGTTCTTCCCTTTCTCTCTGTCTGTCAGTATCTGTCTCTTTCTTTCTCCTTTCTGTCTTTCTGTGTCACTATCTTTCATCTCCTCATCTCTGTCTCTATCTTTCTTTGTCTTTTCTGTCTGCCTCTGTCTCTGTCTGTCTCTCTCCTCTCTGTCTCTGTTCTTCTCTTTCTCTGTCTGTCTCTCATCCCAACCCCAATTTTACACATGCTCATTTTCCTAACTCTTTACAATTCTGGAAGCCAACCATACCTTTGCTTTTTCTTGTGATAATGTATAGGTGCAAGCCCTCACCTTTAACTTGCGAGGGTAGTGGTTCCAGAGTCAGACAATCTGGGTTCATGTCCTACTTTTGTCACTTAGCAACCGTGTGACCTTGGCCACATCACTTAACTTCCTTGGGCCTCACTTTCCTCGTTTGTAAAATAAAGGAAATTGTACTAGATGGCCTTTGAAGTGCCTTCCACCTTTAAAAAATTTAGTTTTTTGTTGCCCAAGACTAGTGCAGTCAGTAGGCTTTTAAAGTAGCTACCATTTATGTAAACCTTAATGTTTGTAAAGCACTTTACACATATTTTCTCATTTGAATTTCACAAGGACTCTGTGAGATAGGTGCTACAGGGATTATTATCCACATCAGGAAACTGAAGCTTGGAGAAGTTAATTGACTTGTCCAGGGTCATTCAACTGATTGTATCAGAAGCAGGATTCATGGCCTGATCTGCCCCACTCCAGATCTCAGCACCCTTACTACCATGCCTGCTGCCTCTTTGGAACAATAATTTCAGATAATTTTCACACATCTTCATAAAGTGAAACAATGTATATCCTTCATTTCTTCCTTTATAGGAAAAAAGAAAATTTCATAAAATGGAAGCATGATTAGTGTGGGATGAATGACTAGGATTTTACTCCAGGGCACCTAAATTGGAGAGGGAGACACTCTTCTTCAAGTCAACAAACATTTATTAAGTGCTTGCTATATGGCAGTCACTTTGTGTTGAGTGCTTGGGATACAAAGAAATGCAAAACCCAAACCCAAACCTGAACCAAAGCCAATCCCTTTTCTCAGTCCTTCAGCTCATTATTCCTGCACCCCCTAGTCCCCTGAGTAGTTTGAACACACCTCATTGCCACCCTGGACTCCTGTTGTCCAGGTGCTTCTAAGACTTGAGTTCTCCTGCTACCATTCCTTCCCCAAACACTAGCCTACTCATGGGGTTCAGAATTTGGGAGTAAGGGGTTGTTGTTCTACACCCCAGATTCTCTGGAGGATGAAGTGTCTCTTTTCTTGATTTGATTTCATTCCACTGGACTTACCGTCTACTTTGCCCCTGTTGTGCTGCTGGTCCTTTGGAAACCTTTCACCTGTGACACTCAAGATCACCTGTGAGAGTAATTTGTGCCACCTGAAGTGTGCTTTCCCTAACTCAGCTGGGGCTCTCCGCTTGTTGACAGCTTCTTCCGCATAGAGACATAAGGTCCTGGACACAGATATCTATTTTTCAGGTTGACAACAGGTCTTCTATTTCATTGATCTTGGAGCAAGTTTTCTTTACACCTCTTCAGGCAAAGTGGCTCGAGTCATTGAGATATTTGAAAGATTTTTTAATGTGGGTGACCAAGGATTCATGTATTGTGTGTTGTGTGTGTGTGTGTTGTGTGTGTGTGTGTGTGTGTGTGTGTGTATTTGGGTGAATTTCCTTGCAATGTCTGGGTTTGGGGTAAATACAATAATTACATTTGCCCTGTGCTGAAATTGCTCCTTATGTGTTTTTTTTCTTTTTCCATTGCGAGGAGTTTTAGAAATCTGATTTGCTCAATGGAGACACAGGGAAGGAAATTTGTGGATGTTAGCTAAATCACTATGACTTGTTAAAATATGGACTTTGATCTAAAAAACTGGGGGGAAATTAATGGGAAAAAAATACTTTCCCATGGCAAAAATGATACAGGAGTCAATGAGCTGGCCATGAGAATTGGGGAGGACATGAAGGGCATGTCCTGGCTAGTGCTCATTAAAGATGAAATGGATCTAAAGAGAAGAAGAAAGCAGATGAGCTGAAAAAAAGCAAAGGAGTGGTATTTCCATAGGGCTTCGCAACAAGCACTTTGCATTTGGAATAGGATCAGAGAATGTTCAAGCTGGAAAAGACCTTAGAGATCAACTCTTTCCTTTTACAGAAAGAGATCTAAGGCCCAAAGAGGCTAAATAATTTATCCAAGGTTATCCAGCTTGCCAGTGGCAAGGCTAGGACCAGAATCTTGGTATTGGACACCCCGCTCCAGTCCCCCCTCCCAATTCCTGTCCTTCCATCCCCACCCCCATGCTGGGCATTTTCCACCACAACATATTGTGTCTGGTTAAACTTTGGTCTTTTCTGCTTTCCATAACTTTGCTGGGAAATTAAAAAGGGTCGGGGGGAGGGGAGAAAAGAAGCCAGATGGAAAAATAGCAGAATAAAGACAATTGGAACAATTGCAAGGAAAGGAACTTTGTGCTATCAGCACCTGTGTAAGGATCTGAATCTTAGTAAATACTGACTAAGTGATCAATCAGCCGATCAATAAACACTTATTTATTAGTTGTCTCCTATGTGTTGGGCAGCAAAGGTCATAGTTTTTATTTACAGATCATGTTATTGTGTGGACTTCCTTTCCTGAAAATGATCCTAACCTACTGGGCATACCCACCCAGTTCATTCCCACTCAATACGCCAAACTTATCATTTTCAGTTCTTAGCCATGCTAGTGCGGAAGAGAAACAGGTCCCAATAAAGCCAACATTTCACCCATTTATTACAGCTACTTCTTTAGGGACCTGGGCTCTAGTCTCAGCACCTCTTCAGACTGTTCAGATCAACCATCCTTCTGAGAAGGCAGCATGGGGCAGAGGACTGAGCCCTGTACTCAAGGGTGTGCTGGAGGCAGCTCCTACTGGCTCAGTTTATTAACATTCTTGAATTTTCAATGTGTATATTTAGGCTTCTGGAATGAGCAAATATAACAAATTAGGGCTTGATGTATTTTTTTTTTTTTGCTGATGTTAAGAAAGTGATGGAGAAAATGATGATACAGATGAAATTTAAAAGTGTATACTTTTATTTTTTCAGGGAGCTGGTTATTATACATCCACCTGTACTCTCCTGCCTGGACTAAAAGACAGAGTAGACCTGGGTTCTAGACTCTCACTCTGTGAGCTTGAAAAAAATCACTTCTTTGGGAGCCTCAGTTTCCTCTTCTGTAAAATAAGGGATAATAATAAGGACCTGAATGATCTCTAAGGTTCTTTTTTGCTCTAAAATTCCATATTGCATGGTGCTGTTGACTTCCCTGGGTTTGAATCCTTGTTCCACCTTTTGCTTTCCCTTTGGCCTTTCAGAACTTCTCATCAAAAATGAAAGTTGACAATTATAATAATTAAATCTGTGTGTATGCACATGTATATATTCACGTTGATTACTGTTATCTAAAAGAGTCCTACATTACCTCTCAGGATCCATTCTCTTATTATAGTATTTCCCTTTCATTGCTGGCAGTCATTGTTAATTAATTTTCAAGTTTGTTGGGATCCTGGTGATTACATATATTCAGTAATAGAAATGTAAATGTATTACTCTTACATGATTTGTATGCAATCAGTGATTTATACAATGATGGGGCCAAATTATATTCGAATTAGCTCCCTTTCCATTGTTACCAATGCATATGTTTATGATAATAGTACACTCTTTCTATATTTCTCATGTAAAGTATTTTGGGCCACTTTCTTCTTTGGGGATTAAACACAATGCCAGCAGTACATCTGAATACCTGTTGAAGGGAGCAGAGCAATAGGCCCCTGAGACATTCTGGGTCTTTTTGCTTCCAGATCAATGGAACTGCGAGAACCTTGCAAGAGACATGATGAATCACTAGAGAGAAGGAAAAATATGGAAAACCTCCACCAGTGGAAACCAGATTTCCTTTGTAAAATGACAATCATACCAATCCATTTCTACCTGATGTGGTAGTGTGTTGCCTTCTCATTTGGGAGGGGGGTGGATGCATCTGCAAATCCTACAGATCAGACTGATGGCTCCCTTTGTCTCCTTTCCAAATTGGAGCCATGGAAACCAGCTCCTTGGGATGATGTGCCCTGCCTTTAGATGACTTGCTTTCCAGCAAATGTTTTAAAAAAAAATCATAGCAAGGACACACTGATCCTGTCAGAATTAACTCGCTGGTTTTTGGGATAGCTTTCCAGATATTAGAATGTTAGAGCAAGAAGGGATCCTAAGCTTTAGAGCTGGCAGAAGGGTCTTAGCAGCCATCAAATCCAGTCCCCTCATTTTACTGAGAGCATTGAATCCTAACCCTCATTGGTGAATATTATTGCTGTTCATTTGGAAAAGAACAATAGCAGCTCTGTAGCAATTCTACCACCTTGAAACAAATACTAGGAAAACTCCAGAGACTAGCAACAGAACTTAGATGGTAGAGGTGGATGTAGAGATTTCTCTGAATGCTTTTAGGTGTATCATGGGCTTTTTTCCCCCTTTTTTGGTTTGGAGTGGGAGAGGATTGTGTTGATCATTTGGAGATTTCAAATAGATACCTATATAAAACCTCCTAGATGGAACAGTCATTAGAATGTTGGGCCTAGAGTCAGGAAAACCTGAGTTCAAATCTGTCCTCAGATACTTATTAGCTTTGTGATCCTGGGCAATTCACTTAACCCTGTTTGCCTCAGTTTCCTCATCTGTATAGTAAGCTAGAGAAGGAAACGGCAAACCACTCCAGTATCTTTGCCAAGAAAACCCCTAGTTTAGTCCTTTATGCATTTAACTCACTTGGATAACTGGATAACATTCTACTTAGTGCTTCTGCCTCCAGTCTCTCCTCTTCCTGATTCAACCTCCAGACCGCCACCAAAAAATCTTGCTAAGATGGGCTCAGGTCTGTCTATGGTATTTCTCTGCTCCAAAATTCCCTGTTGTCTTTAGGATAGAATAAACTTAGCTTGCCAATTAAGGGCTTCTTCACTCTGACTCCAACTGGCCTTTTAAGCTGCATTTCACATTCCTCCCTTCATGAATTCTACTTTCCTTGGAATACATTTGCTCCTTCATCCTCCCAACCTTTCAGGATCCTCTTCTTCCTTCAGATCTCACCCCAGAAGCTACAAATTCTGGGAAGCCTTTCTTGATTCCTGCAGCTATTATTGCTGTCTCTCTCTAAGTATTCTTTGAGTACTTTGATCTTTCCTTTGCCCTTTGCACTCTATAGCTTGTCTTTTATTTATTTGTGCAAGTGTTCCATCCTTCCTGGTCCAAAGAAAAAATATTTGTATTTTTTGTTTTTCTATGCCTTGCACGTAGTTCATGTTTTATAGATATCCCTTGAGCTTCATTGGGTGCTGAGGAGAGACAAATATAAATGGCAAACGTTGCCCTCGTGGAGCTTCTCATCTAGAAGATCTCTATGTATTGCAGAAATAAGTATCAACCATTTTCCAAATCTCAATTCAGATTTGGTCCAATCAGCCCAGAATCCCAGTTGTATCAGTTCTCTGCTGACTGGGAATTCTGGGAGAAATTACAAGGAAAATGACTCCCATGAAATCAGTGTCTCCAGAATGCTAGAAAAACACAGGACTTTAATCAAAATCACATTGGGTGGGAAGGCACCATCCAGCATGAATTCTGCTATGCTGGGTCCAATTTCCTTTTAACAAGCTAAGTATTACCATGGCACTTAGTTTCAAAATGTTTTCAAATCAGTCATTACTAAAAACACCCTTCATTCTTAAGTCAGTGCCATGAGCACCCCACTATATGCATCTCCTGCTATATATAATTCCATGTGCTATCTGAATACTTAGTGAAATGTCCATTGAATTGAATAGGATAAAAAAGCTAAGGTGATTTTTAAATTGCTTGTGCCAAGACAAAGAATGAGGTTAGAATGGCATGTTCTGTAGTTAGGCCATTAAGATATTGGGCCAGGGACTTGTTTCCTTTATTCTGACTTCGAGAAAGACAGGAGCAACAGTGAGTTCTGAGGTTGCCCAAGGGCATCTAGTTAAGTTGCATAATAATGAGAGTATCAAAAGACTTACCTTCATGTGGCCTTGTGTCATTAGCTTCCAAAAACTATTTGACAGGGTCTCTAACCTCTATGTGGGCACACCCTCAATTCTGCCAAGGGAAATAGAATGGGTCTTGGAAGGCAGTATCAGGCAGGCAGCAACAGCTGTGCCTGCGGGCACTCAGATCATTACTGACCAGTTCTCTTTTGGAATTCTATGCTCCTTGAAACCCTCCAGCATGTTGTCAACAAAGACTTGGACACATGATGTAGCCAAGGGAACACAAACAGGACAAGCCTCTAGACTCCTTTTCTGGGTGAGTAACAGCAGGGCACAGAGACAAAAGGAAAGGCACCTGGTCCATTGCCACTGCCTATTTTTGCTGCATGGTGATTTCTTCCCTACTTTTCTCACTGCCTCTTAATCTCATTCTGCTTTGGTAGAATTATGGAGCTAATCTGAGAAGCACTAGTCATCTTCTGTGGCACTGCTTTAAATTAGTTCAGTACTATTCAAATGAACAGTTATGAAGTACCTACTATGTGTAGATCACCATGCTATCTATAAATATAGATATAGTAAATTCTTAACTTGCAAGGGGTTAGTGTTCTTAGAAAACAGTGAGATAGTAAAAAATGAAAATGATGATACATTGAACCTATGGGAAATAGGGAGTTAGATTTCCGTGACCACCAAAACCTATAATCTTTCTCTAGAGACTGCTGAAAATATACTTTTCTGCATACAATTCTTTATAATAAAGCATTTGTTCTATAATACTATAATACTTTTCCATAAAATATAGTACACAAAATAAAATTGGTAACATACAAAACATTTTTTCTTGCTAGTATTCCCTAGAATTCAGTGACTTTTTGTGTCAATATCTCAATAAAAAAGAAATGTTGATTTCAGACAATGTTCGCTTTTCCTAACATGAATTTACAATACCATACTGTACAGCAAATAAAATTCTTACAACCAAAATACTTTTTAAGCTGAATCTTACCTTCCTCTGTGTCAGATGACCCTGTGAGGGTGTTATACTGTATACTATACTGCTGTAAACTTCTCTATCTTGGCTGCCCTTTGAAAACCCAGGGAAAGGTGGCTGGGTCTTTAGTCTCTCAGTCCAGTTGGCCAGCACTTAAGTATGGTCAGTTCCATATGCCCCAGTCTCCAGTCCCTTTTAATGCCACTAGCAGTCCTGGAAGCATAGCCAGTGCTTACCAAGAACTTCCCAGGGATGGCTCCTCCATTTCCTAGCTGAGCACCTCAGGCCATGGAACTATGTTTTTCCCCTCCTTCAGTCCCTCTGCACACAGAAGAGTTTGTCTCCAGGCTGACCTGGGAGGATCCCAAGAAGGCAGTCAAGTTTTACCCCTAGCACCTTCCCCATTTGGTCAGAAGACATTGAGGGGACATCACCTCTGCCTCTGATATTCTCTCTACTATGTATAGCTTGCCCACGTGAAAGTGAAAATGAATTAACTAATAAAATCATGAGAATGCTTGAAGTTGGAAAAGTTAAACCTGTGAATGTTGAAGATTGACTGTAATATTACAGAAAGGAAAATGTAAAGCCTCAATTCACTATCAATCATACTTTCCAAATCTCAACTCGGATTTGACCTAATCAAATGCAGAAGCTCTATTGGGACCATGCTTTTCTCTTGAGATGAGCAGCTTGATTTTCTTTGCCTTTTCTTTATTGCTTTTGAGTTGGGTAATACCTTTTAGAGCACCAAGACAGGCCATTGATAAACACTAAGCAAGCAGTAACCTCTGGTAAACTGTAAAATGTTCTTTGTTGAATTTGCATAACTGCATTTTGGGCAGCAATTGTGATTTCTTCCTGTAAATTTGGGACAGTATAAGACCTGTGTCATGTGGATTTTTCTGAGATTCTTTGATGCTAGTCACTGAAGAAGGCATTAAAAAAGGACAGTGCTTAAAGTCTACCTAGGAACTCAGAGAAATTATCCAGGATGGGGAATACGGACATTGAGTTAAAAAAAGCATCCTAGCTGATTTACTAAGTGCAAGAAAATGTTTCAACCAAGGGGAGGAATGCAGTCTTTCCTTGGATGAACCTTCTTCCTTGCCCATGCTCAACTAGCTTTCTAGAAAAGCACATAGAAGCTTGGGGTGCATTTGGTCTTGCTTTCAGGGATATATGATAAAGAGGTCACTTCCCTTCCCTTCAGAACATGCACAATGTTCCCTGCCTAGTTTCAATCCAACCCATGAAGGCTGGATGAGGCTTCTTCAGGCCATGAGGGACTAAGAAGCTGGTATTATGGAGTGATGAAAAAACTTTTCATTGGTTGGAGAAATGGAATAACTGATGATTCATGAAAAGCTGATCTAGAATTGACTGTGCAATATAAAAAGTTCTAGTCAAACTGTCTTTCACTTTTTTCCCTGGCAGCTTTTGGGTAGAAGAGACTAATGAGAGCTTCTAGGTGGGAGAGAAACAGGCTGATCTAGTGCCCACCAGGCTCACATGTGGCTTTGAATGCATGGCACTTCTGTTTCTGTTGTAATTCTTCTTTTCTTATCTTTGGTGAATGAGGTATTCTAAGATGGGATGGGTGAGACCAATAGATCCACCAGAGCCTTCTGAGCCTTCACTTTTTTTTTTTTTGTTTTAAAAAAAATTTTTTTATTTTTAGTCTTCAACATTTAGTTCCACAGGTTTTGGGGTTCCGAATTTTTTTCTCCCTCCCTCCCCTCCCCCCCACAAGATGACATGTAATCCAATGTAGGTTCTATATTTATCTTCACATTGAACTTATTTACATAATAGTCCAGTTGCAAAGAAGAATTACAACCAGTGGAATGAATCATGAGAAAGCAGCAATGAAACCAAAAAAGAAGAAAAAAAAAAGAGAGCAAATAGTTTGCCTCCATCTGCATTCAGACTCCATAATTCTTTCTCCGGATGCGCATAGCCTTTTCCATCATGAGCCTTTTGGGGCTGTCATTGAACCTTGCATTGACGAGAGGAGTCAAGGCTATCAAAGTTAGTCCTTATAGATACTGTGTGTATATAATCTTGTATATTGATCTCCTGATTCTGCTCCCCTCACTTATCACCAATTCATATATGTCATTCCAGGTTGTAATGAACTCTGTTTGTTCCTCATTTCTTATGGCACAATAGTATTCCATCACATTCATACACCACAACTTCTTCAGCCATTCCCCAATTGATGGGCATCCCCTTGATTTCCAATTCTTTGTGAGGCTTCACTTCCAACTGAAGTTCCCGAGCCAGTGGTCTCAGCAGTCAGGTCTGGTGAGGGGCCAGCACAGTATCTGAGAGACCTTCTTGACCTAATCTGATAATGGATTGACCTGTCTGCTGAGACACCATGTCTTGGAAGAAGTTCAGTACAGTTGAGCAAGGGGGCAACATGTCTATTGTACTAGACTAGACCAAGGTAAACTTGGTGGGGACACATTGAAGGGAGAAAAAGACTCCTAGGTCAGGAATCCTAAGGTGTGTCTTGCCCCGTGTATTCTCTATGCATATGCCATATAGTAGAATACTTTAAGTCAGAACCTATTCTCCAAAGGTACCTTGTGTGTATCTGTAAGGGGAGAGCATACCCTTCGTTTGGGAGGATTTTTTTTTGATAACTACTGTTCTTACCGTATCTTCTCTGTAAATTTGATGCCAGTCAGTTTATTTATAGTGGAGAGCATGCTGGATAGGGGTTTATGAGAAGCAGGTTTAGGAATCCAAGCCCCTCAGAGTTACTTGATGATCAAACCCTGATGGGAGAAGCCAGTCAAATGCCTTCTGGGCATCTGGCCATCATCAGTTTGAGTAGGAGTTGAGAAAGCAGCTTAAATGGGGGTGCCACATGTAAAATAAGAGTTGGACTAGATAAACCCTGAGATTCCTTCTAGTTCTATAACTATGAGCAGATGATCTAAGACTAGAATTCAAGTCATCTGACTACAAATCCAAGGCTTTCCCCAGTAAATTACCTGCCTATACTCTAGCAATGATTACTTTAGTAGCCAAATTGTACTTTTTACACTAACAAGGGCTTTTGGGATAAGGTTAAAGTGTATTTGCCTAGAGTCAGATATGTAAGCAATAAGGTCAAAGCAAAGTATTGCCTGGAGTCTTGTAAATCTATTCAAAAGGATTTTAAAGTGAAAAATGGAATAAGACAATATTGACCTCATTAAGGAAGATCAGGTAGACAAAGGAAGAAAAATAGCAGAAAAGGACTAATAGTTCATGAGAAAATATTCAAAAAGAGAGGCAGCAACAAAATTCATGACCTCCAATTTCATATGCAAATTTACAAAGTGTAGGTAATAAACAGAGTGAAGGAAAGATCATAATGGAAAAAGTCAACTTTTACTTCATAGGAATTATTGAGATTTGGTGGGATGAGTTTGATGCCTGACATGTAGCTCTGGAAGAGTATATATTATTCAAAAGGGATAGAATAAACAAAAGGGGGTGGATAGTACATCAATTAGATATAAACATGAAGAAATCCAAGCAACCAAGGGTGAAACACAGTGGAGAACATTTGGGCTAGAATCAATGGAAAGAGAAACAGAAATAACGTGGTTTTGGGACTATGCTACAGATTGACTAGACAGGAGCGGGGTTTAGATGAGAATTTTGGGATGCAGATTAAAAATACTTAATATGGTACCATAGGTGTTTTGTGGAGGGGGAGGGGGACTTCAATTACCTAGCTGTATGAAGGAACTTTATTTCAAAAGTACAAGGTCCAATAAATCTGTGATTTTGTTGATGATAATTTCTTTTTTTTCAGAAGGTGGAGAAAACAAACAAGAGTATGATTTTGTGTGTTTTATTGCTTTCTTTGGTTCTTATGTCACAATCCTTTCCCCTCTATGCTAATACTCCTCTCCCTGAAATGAACTCTAACTTATAACAAAGAAAAATATTTAAGTAAAAGAAAAAGATTAAGTAACATCAGCTGACACAGGAACCATGTGTGACAGCCTATATTATGTTCCACATCCATAGACCCTCACCTCTCCAAGAAGAGGTGTGTTTCATTATTGGTTCTTTAAGACCAAGATTATTCATCATAATTTATCAGAGTAGAACTGGAATTTTGGACCCGATTCTAACCAAAAAGGTTAGAACTGGTTGCTGAAGAAAAAATGAAGAAAATATTAAGATTGGGGTGGTGGTGGTGGTGGGGAGTGATCAACATACTGTTTGCAATAGAAAAAGAGAGGAAATAGGAAAGCCAGGCATAGTTTGTTATGCACCATAGATTTCAATGGATTCAGAAAAATCGTGGCTAGGATATTAGGCTCTGCTATTTTCTAGAGGAAATTAGCTTAACACATAGGAAAAATGTCAAGAATTAAATTATGATGACTCAAACATAAGTGAATCTAATGAGGAGAGAAAGAGAAAGTTGCCTAAAGAGACCAATGTGGTTGCAAAGGGAACTCATCAACCGACTCAGATTGAAAAAAGGATGTGTACTGCATGGAGCATATAGAGAGTAGCTAAGTGGTATGGATGAGATTATGGAAGAAGTGAGAAGGTTTTTCTTCAAATTTTATTTTGCTTTTGCTTTCAAGGAGTTTAACTTTTGTCCTGAAAAGTAGAGAGCAAAATTTAAGGTCCATAAGGACATGATCAGAGAAAAGCTATCTGTCCTTAGTGAGTCCAGATCACCAACCCCTGCTGAACTGACAGATCTGGTGGCTGTGATTGCTAAGTTATGGGGGTGATCTTGGAAAGATCTTGCAGAATGATGTAAGAAGACTACAGAAAAGTTAATATTCCAATTTTCAAAAAAGAGGAGAAAATGAAACTTGCAAATGAAAGACTGGTGAGCTTGATCTGGGGGCTTTAGGGGAAAGTTTAACATAAATCAATGTGTCACATAAATCAAAGGTTTTTGAGGACACAATATTGACCTTGTAGGTCAGAAGTGTCTAATGCCACCTGCAAAACTCTGGGAATGTGATGTGACATAGTGGACAGTAGACTTAATGTTTATGTTATCCTTGCTTGCATTAAAGGAGTCCGGAATGGGTCCAGACCAAAGAAAGTGATGTATTGTGCTTTGGTCAGGCCACACCTACAGTTCATTAGTTGGTCTGGGTACCACACATTTCAGAAAGATAAGAACAAGCTGTAGGATATCCAGAAGAGGGCAGCCAGTAAAAGGAATGAAGAATATGTCATATGAGGATCAGCTGAAGGAATTGGTTCTGCTTGGCCTAGAGAAGACCTGGGGGTATTGGGAGGGAAAAGGGGCACATAGGTGGTACAGTGGATAGAATGCCAGGCCTGAAATCAGGAAGACTCATCTTGCTGAGTTCAAATCTGGCCTCAGACACTTACTAGTTATGTGACCCTGGGCAAGTCATTTAACCTGTTTTTGCTTCAGTTTCTTCTTTGCCAAGAAAACCCCAAATGGGGTCACAAAGAATTGGATATGACTGAATAAGAGCAAAGTAGGAGGCAATGATGGTTTGTTTTAAAAAATATGGAGGGATGTCCTTAGAGGGATTAAATTTATTTTGGTTGAGAAAGGATGAGTGAAAGTTGCAAAGAGGTGAATTTAAACTTAATATGAAGAAAATTTCATAATATTCTTTTCTGAAGTTGGAATGTGTTGTGACTGGACAGGTGGAGAATGCTTCCTCACTGGAGGTGTTTAGCAGAGGCTGGATAATCACTTATTGAAAATGTTGGTTGTGATTGTGAAGGAATATCATTGTGCTATAAGAAGTAACAAGCAGAATGATTTCAGAAAAACCTGGAAAGACTTATATGAACTGATGCAAAGTGAAGTGAACAGAACCAGGAGAATGTTGTACACAGTAACAACTATCTTGTATCATGAAGAATTGTGAATGACTTAGCTATTCTCAGCAATACAATGATCCAAGACAATGATCCTGAAGGATCCAAGATGAAGCATGCTATTTGCCTCCAGAGAAAGAATTGATATTATTTGAATATAGACTGAAGCATGCTATTTTTCACTTTCTTTCTTTTATTATTTTTCTTTTATTTGAGTCTTCTTGCAGAAAATGACTAATATGGAAATGTTTTTACATGATTACAATGTGTAACCTATATCTGATTGCCTACCATGTAGGGGAGGAAGGGAGGGAGGGACAAAATTTGGAACTCAAAATTAAAAAAAAAGGTTAAAAATAGTTTTAACATGTAATTGGGGAAAATATATTAAATTAGAAAGTAAAAAAAGAAACTGTTATAGAAGAGGCTCCTTTTGAATTATGTGACTTGTGAGGTCCCTTCTTACTTTGTAATACTGGGATTCTCTAAAGATTGAGAAGTACTTCTGAAAGGGGTGGCTGCCATCGAAAAGAAGTTTGAATATCAGCTGGGTGGACAAGGTTGTTGAAGACACATCATTGACGTTGTAGGCCAGAGGTGTCTAATCTGACCTGCAAAATTTCATGAGTGCAGCCTGAAGCAGATTAAAATGTAATTAAGAAGTATTTAACAAATAAAAATGATAGAACATTTTGTTATTGTTCAGTCATTTCAGTCAGGCATACTCTCTGTGACCCTATTTGGGGTTTTCTTGGCAAAGATACTGGAGTGAGTTGCCATTTCCATCTCCAGCTCATTTTGCAGGTGAGGAAACTGAGGCAAACAGGGATAAGTGACTTGCCCAGGGTCAAACTGAGTGTCTGAGGCCAGAGGAAGATGAGTCTTCTTGACTCCAGGCCAAGCATTCTATACCATGTCACCTAGCTGCCTGTAATAGTAATTAAAGTGGGACTTTTTGCTTTTGTTTTTTTAAGTGCCTTTAATGATTCTGGCCTTTGTTTGAATGGGGCAGATAAAGTGGGATCTTTTTGTCTTGGTTATTTCTTAGCACAGAGACAATTGGGAGTCATTGATTTGTATATAATGTGATACTGGGGATGGAGAACCATCCCACACCCAGCCTGGGTGAGGCCAGAGCCCTCAGGGCTCTGAACAGGATATAATTGAGGATAGCTTGGCGTTTTATTTTTCGGGGCACACTCATGGAACAAGTATTGAGACTCTGGGTAAGCTGCAACTGCCCCCCCCCCCCCCCAGCTTTACAACTCAGATGTTGATTCTTCTCTGGTAACTGTCTGTGGTGATTTGAATCAGACAAGGTCTGCCCTTTGACGTTCGTAATTTGTTTGTATTTGCTCTGAAGTTCAGGATGCTGACTTTTTTCCCTGAACTAAGTGAATAATATTTGTGTGTTGGTTTGAAATAAGATTGTTAACCCCTTAATGCTACTTTCCTTTGTAAAGGCGATCAAAAGAACCTGTGCTGGCAGCATTCTGGGTGCTGGTTATTGGTGGGTCTTACACCCCCACACCAGCTGCTAGCAAGATTGTTACTACACTGCCCCACAATAGAACGTAGATAATGTTAATTTGTAGTTTTCTAGATCAACTTGTGGCTCCCTAGGATTCATTTGTATTTGAGTTGACACAGCTATGTAGGTCATTCTTAAACATGTGAACAACAGTATAAAAACCAGTAATGATTTTGAATATGAAAGATGTTGTAGTGAAAAAGCTATTGGATCTGAAGTCAGGCTAGGTTCAAATCCTGACTGTTTCCTGAGGCCATGCAGAATAAATCTCATCCCTTTTCCAGGTGATAACTCTTCAAATACCTGAGGAAATCTCTCTTTTTCTATCCTTCTGCCTCTCTTGCTCTCCTTACCCTTCCCCACATTTGCCCCTCGGGCCTTCAGTTTGTCCTCTTTAAGATGAAGGGGTTGAATTAGCTGACTAAGTTTCCTACCAGCTCGACGTCTACAGGGTGTTCCTGAAGTCCGGACACATAAGCAAAAATGCATATTTTCAAGAAATGAAATGAATGAAATTTTCAAAAACATTTTATTTAATTGGAATGTTAACAAATAACATCTTCAATATGATTTCCATCATTTGTGATGCAAAGGTTGATGCAAAGTATACATTTTTGTCTATGTGTGCAGACTTTAGGGATACCCTGTATAATGTGATGAATAAACCTCAAGCAGCTAGGAGCCATTGTCTGAGAGTGGGAGTGAGCTCACAACAATGTGTGAAGGAAACATTTACCCTGCGCTCTTGAGGTGCTAGAAGGTTTATACGTCCTAGTTCAACAATATATTTTTTTTAAGTAGCTGAAACTGAGTAACCTCTGTTATCCACTGTGACCTGAGAATGAAGTGTTTTAGTTAATTATTTACCTTTCATAGAATGTTATATATAACCAATAATTATTAAGGGATTTAAGCTAAAACTAGATAGAAAACAATTCTCCTTTTCATGATTCAGAAGGCACTCTAGGTTCTCATAGAGTAATCATCACGGACATCGGTGGCTATTTTATTGATAAAGACAATTAAGATAGATTTCATAAAATTTAGAGTTGAAAAGAACCTTAAAGTTCATGCAGTCTAATTCTCCTATTTCATAGATGAGAAAATAGAACCCTAGCAGGTTGAAATGGTTTTTCCCAAGATCATACAACTATTTACTGAGAAGTCTGGGCTTTTAACTGTGCTTTTTTTAAAAATAGAAAACAAAAGATATCAAAATAACATGAGTATTACCATATGCACATAAAGGTGGAGAAATTATTTGCCATGGGACATTCAGTTAGTCAGCATTATTTATTAAGCACCAGCTGCTGTGTAAAGTATAGCACTAGATACCATGAAGAATTGCAAAGAAAAAAAAAGACATTGTCCTTTTCCTAAAGGAACATATAATCTGAAAAGGGAGCAAATAAAAGGCAAGTGAGAGAAAAAGAAATTAAAAAGAACAAATGTTATCTCTTTTCCCCAAACCTGAAACCAAAGTAAAACAAAAATGAAAACAGCAGGTTCATATTAACATACATATAACATTATAAATACATGTTTATACAGGTGCTAAAAGGATTGCTCTTCATAGTAAAAAAAATGGAGGGAAGCATAGTGGACAATATTTAGCACGTGGTAGCTACTTAATAATTGCTTGTTGATTGATATTTGGGTAAAGAACAAAGCAAGAAGAAACAAAAGATATCTTGGTGGGACTATGCTTCAGGCTATCATGGCAGCTTGAGGAAATGGATGATGAAGACATTTTTAAAAAGAAATTTTTAATGCTCTCTTCTTTTTACTGGCTTCTTATGTTTATCCTTTCTTGCAGCACAATGTTATTCCAAACACTTAGGTAACACAATTTGTTTAGCCATTCCACAATAGGTAGATAGACAGGTTGTTCCTAGTTGTTTGCTGTGACAAAGAGTGAACCTATAAATATTTTAGTGTATATAGGAATTTTCTTCAGGACAAATTTTATGGACATTTCAGTTACTTTGCATTATTTCATAATGGTTATATTTTCCATAATTATTATGCCAATTCAAAGCTCTACTAATAATGCTCTAGCATGCCTGTCTTTCCACAATCTCTCCAACACAGATCATTCTGATTTTTTGTTAACAATGATATTTTAACTCAGATTACAAAGCTAGTCCAGAGATGGTGTATAACTATGATGAGGAACTTCGACTATCCAGACACCTACTGAGAATCCTTGAAGACAAGCTGAGAAATTCAGGCTATAGTTAGCCAATAATTTAATCTTTTAGAAGGTAGAAGGAAGGGAAGAGAGCAAATGCTAGTAGGGAATTCATTCCCACCAAATGTGGAATTCATTCCCACTAAGTAAGCAAGAACTGGTTCCTGAAGCAAAAAATGGTGGCAACTTTGGGAATTAGTGACTATATGATCATCAAGGATCACTCTTGCCAAACTAACCTCCTTTCCATTTGTGACAGGGTTACTGGGCTGATAGATTAGGCTAATGCTGTAGATATAGCTTACTTAAATTTTTTTTTTAAATGCAATTTATTTATTTAACATATTTGGTTTTCAGCATTGATTTTCACAACATTTTGAATTACAAATTTTCTCCCCATTTCTACCCTCCCCCCCACTCCAAGATGGCTTATATTCTGGTTGCCCTGTTCCCCAGTCAGCCCTCCCCTCTATCACCCCCCGTCCCCTCTCATCCCCTTTTCCCTTCCTTTCTTGTAGGGCAAGATAAATTTCTACGCCCCATTGCCTGTGTATCTTATTTTTTAGTTGCATACAAAAACTTTTTTGTTTTTGAACATCTGATTTTAAAACTTTGAGTTCCAAATTCTCTTCCCTCTTCCCTTCCCACCCACCCTCCCTAAGAAGTTGAGCAATTCAACCTAGGCCACGCATGTATTATTATGTATAACCCTTCCACAATACTCATGTTGTGAAAGGCTAACTACATTTTGCTCCTTCCCAACCCATCCCGCTTTATTGAATTTTCTCCCTTGACCCTGTCCCATTTCCAAAGTGTTTGTTTTGATTACCTCCACCCCCATCTGCCCTCCCCTCCATCATCCCCACCCCCCACCTTTTATTTATTTATTTTTTATCTTCCTCCCTCTTCTTTCCTGTGGGGTAAGATACCCAACTGAGTATGTATGGTATTCCCCCTCAGGCCAAATCTGATGAGAGCAAGGTTCACTCATTCCCCCCTCACCTGCCCTCTCCCTTCCTCCCATAGAACTGCTTCCTCTTGCCACCTTTATGCGAGATAATCCACCCCATTCTATCTCTCCCTATCTCCCTCTCTCAGTATGTTACTCTCTCATCCCTTTATTTCATTTTATTTCTTTTAGATATCTTCCCTTCATCTTCAGCTCACCCTGTGTCTGCTCTCTCTCTTTTACATATATATATATATATATATACATAAACACACATATATATATATACACATACATACGCATACACATAGATATATACATACATACACATTCACTTATATATATACATAAACATATATATACACATACACACACATAAATATATATATATATGTACATATATATATATATATATATATATATATATATATATGCATATTCCCTTCAACTACCCTAATACTGAGGTCTCATGAATCATATTCATCATCTTTCCATGTAGGAATGTAAACAAAACAGTTCAACTTTAGTAAGTCCCTTGCAATTTCCGTTTCTTGATTACCTTTTCATGCTTCTCTTGATTCTTGTGTTTGAAAGTCAAATTTTCTATTCAGTTCTGGTCTTTTCACTGAGAAAGCTTGAAAGTCCTCTATTTTATTGAAACTCCATATTTTGCCTTGGAACATGATACTCAGTTTTGCTGGGTAGGTGATTCTAGGTTTTAATCCTAGCTCCATTGACCTCCGGAATATCGCATTCCAAGCCCTTCGATCTCTTAATGTAGAAGCTGCCAGATCTTGGGTTATTCTGATTGGGTTTCCACAATACTCAAATTGTTTCTTTCTGGCTGCTTCAGTATTTTCTCCTTGATCTGGGAGCTCTGGAATTTGGCAACAATATTCCTAGGAGATTTCTTTTTGGGATCTATTTGAGGAGGCGATCGATGGATTCTTTCAATTTCTATTTTGCCCTGTGGCTCTAGAATATCAGGGCAGTTCTCCTTGATAATTTCCTGAAAGATGGTATCTAGGCTCTTTTTTTGATCATGGCTTTCAGGTAGTCCAATAATTTTTAAATTATCTCTCCTGGATCTATTTTCCAGGTCAGTGGTTTTACCAAGGAGATATTTCACATTGTCTTCCATTTTTTCATTCCTCTGGTTCTGTTTCATAATATCCTGATTTCTCATAAAGTCACTAGCTTCCACTTGCTCCAATCTAATTTTTAAAGTAGTATTTTCTTCAGTGGTCTTTTGGACCTCCTTTTCCATTTGGCTAATTCTGCCTTTCAAGGCATTCTTCTCCTCATTGGCTTTTTGGAGCTCTTTTGCCATTTGAGTTAGTCTGTTTTTTAAGGTGTTGTTTTCTTCAGTGTATTTTTCAGTATTTTTTTGGGTCTCCTTTAGCAAGTCATTGACTTGTTTTTCATGGTTTTCTCGCATCCTTCTCATTTCTCTTCCCAATTTTTCCTCTACTTCTCTAACTTGCTTTTCCAAATCCTTTTTGAGTTCTTCTATGGCCTGGGGCCAGTTCATGTTTTTCTTGGAGGCTTTGGTTGTAGGCTCTATGACTTTGTTGTCTTCTTTAGGCTGTATGTTTTGGTCTTCTTTGTCACCAAAGAAAGAATCCAAAGTCTGAGACTGAATCTGGGCGTGTTTTCACTGCCTGGCCATATTCCCAACCAACTGACTTGACCCTTGAGTTTTTCAGTGGGGTATGACTGCTTGTAGACTAACGAGTTCTATGTTCTACGTTTGGGGGGGAGGTGCCAGCTCTGTCAGAGCCGCACTCCTCCTTCCCCAAGGACCCCCAGTCCAGACTGGGCTTAGATCTTCAGCAGGCTGTTGCACTCCTGCTCTGATCCGCCACTTAATTCCTCCCACCAGGTGGGCCTGGAGCGGGAAGTAACAACAGCTGTAGCTGCCCCACCTCCGCTGCCCCAGGGGCTGGAAGCCGAACCGAGAACTCCTTCCACTCCCGCAGCTTTTCCCACTAACCTTCTCCACAGTCTTTGGTGTTTGTGGGTCGAGGGGTCTGGTAACTGCCGCAGCTCACATATTCAGGGCGCTAGGGCCCCCTCCGCCCGGCTTCTGGTCTGGATCGTCCACGCCGCTCAGGCTGG
Organism: Trichosurus vulpecula; assembly: GCF_011100635.1. Lineage (NCBI taxonomy): Eukaryota > Metazoa > Chordata > Mammalia > Diprotodontia > Phalangeridae > Trichosurus > Trichosurus vulpecula. The sequence continues at coordinate 391,073,735 of NC_050573.1, read as the reverse complement.
GCTCTGCTCCACTCCGTTCCCAGCTCCCAGCTCCGTGTGGAATAGACCTCACCCAGAGACCATCCAGGCTGTCCTGGGCTGGAGCCCTGCTTCCCTCTGCTGTTCTGTGGGTTCTGCCGTTCTAGAATTGGTTCAGAGCCATTTTTATAGGTTTTTGGAGGGACTCGGGTACGGAGCTCACTCTAGTCCGTGCTTACCAGCTGCCATCTTGGCTCCGCCCCCTATCAGCTTACTTAAATTTTAGCCAAGCCTTTGACAAAGTCTCTCCCACTCTTCTTTTGAGAAAAAGATGGGAGGGATTTGGATTAGACAATAGTACAGCTAGATGAATTTGGAACTAGTTGGACTAATGGGTCAACTCAGAAAGGCATGTCCAGTGGAATGTCTCAGGAACCTGTGATTGGCCTTGTCCTTTTTTTTTTTTAACATTTTTACAAATAGCTTAGACAAAGGCATAGATGACCTGTTTACCAAATTTCCAAATGACACAGAGCTGAAAGGGATACAGCTAACACATTGGACGACAGAATTAGGATCCAAAAAGATCTCGACTGGCTAGCTTATAGAACTAAATCTAACAAGATAATACTTGATAGAGATAAGTGTAAAGTTTTAGATTAAAAAAAAATCAGTTTTAGAAATACAAGACACACGAGGTACAGACAGAGAATGGTTCCTCTGAAAATGATTTGGAGACACTAGTGGTCTATAATGTGATGTGACAGCCAAAAAAAAAATGAATGCTATCTTAGATTGAATTGGGAAAGGCATAGGACTATGGCAGTTGATCATTCTCTTGTACTCTGACTCGGTTAGACTATATTTGGAGCATTGTGTTTAGCTATGAGTGCCACATTTTAGGATGACCGTGGATAACTTGGGGAGCATCCCCAGAGAAGGACTGCTAGGATGATAAAAGACCTTATGGTTACGGCCCATAAGGATTATCCAAAGGGACTAGGATGATTAACTTGAAGAAGAGGAGACTGGGGTAGGTGATATGAGAGCTATCTTCAAGTATTTGAAAGGTTGTCACCTGTATGGGGGATTAAATTTGTTCTGATGACCTCAAGGGGAAAAATTAGGAGTGATAGGTGGAAATTCCAAGTAGGTTAATGGGAGCTACCCTAAAGTGAAATGCGTTGAGTTGAGATGTGGTGGGTCCCCTTACTGGATATTTTCAAACAAAGGCTGATTTACTACTTATCAGGTATGTTGCAGAAATAATGCTTATTTAGGTAAGCACTGTACTAAATGCTCCCTGAGGTGCCTCTCAATGTTGAGATTCTGTAACTTTGTGATTTTAGAGTTCTTAGCAGAAAAGGAAAAATCGAGGCATAATCATATGTGTATGCAAGATTTTAGGGGATCAATTTAAGAGTTGATAGACAGCATAAACTATCCCATGCCTTGATAATCTCAAAGGGAAACTGGCTCAAGAGGCTTGAGAGTCTCTCAAGACTGAAATTATTTTGACACAGCCCCAAATGACTTATGTGAAGGAGAACTCCAGGCCAGCACACGTTGTTCATCAATGATCTCAGATTAAAATAGGGCACGTACAAGAGATGGAAGTGAGGAGAGTTTGTTGAAAAACACTAAAGAACGATATACTTTTGTAAGAATAGTGTCAGGAAAGCTCAAGTTCTGTATGAGTTGAGGGTTGTGATAAATTCTAAGGACAACAAAAAAGGACCTTTGAAGCTTGATGGGGGATGAGGGAAAGATCAGGAAAAGGTTAGGACTTTTGCCTGAGGTATATGGGGTAATGATAATGGACAATGGGAGGGAGATACATAGATCTACTTTACTTCTATCTTGCTCCTATTTTCCTCTGCCAAGGACAACGATTTTCAGATTGGGGAAGATGGAACAAAAATAATTAACAGGGACTTGGGCCAAGATAAATGGTCCCTCAGTGAGTTCAGAGCAAGTAGCTCAAAGCATATAATAATGGTAAATTCCAGGCATCTAGGCGGCTCAGTGGATAGAGTGTCAGGAAGAACTGAGTGCAAATCTGATCTTAGACACTTACTAGCTGTGTGACCCTGGGCAAGTCACTTTACCTCTGCTTGCCTCATTTTCCTCAACTGTAAAATAGTGATAATAACAGAACTTACCCCAAAGGTTATTATGAGGATCAAATATTTGTAAAATGCTTAGCACAGTGCCTGGCACATTGTAAGTGTTTTAAATAGGCTTCTTCCATTCTTCCCACCTGCCTCCACCCCAACAATTCCAGAACAAGAGATTATTAAAAGGATGGATCACATGCAGTTGAAATGGAAAGAGGTGATTGCAAAAAGCCAGAATGGGTTCATTAAGAATAATTATATTTAGACTTACCTCATTGCCTTTTATTATAGGATGATTAGGCTAGTAGATCAGAGAAATGGCATGAACATAGTATGTCTCTTTAGCACAGTATTTTACAAAGTCTCTCACCATAGTCTTTTAAACAAAATGCAGGGATGCAGACCAGGGATTTGGTAAACTATAGCCCAAGGGCCAAATCCTTTCCCCCTCTCCTTTTTTGCACCACCTTGGCACGAAGAATGGTTTTTCACATTTTAAAATAAATTGTATTTAAAAATGTAAAAAGACATTCTTAGTGTTGTCCAAAAACAGGCTGCTGGCCATAGAATTAGTTTGATTAAAAGGTAGTTGACTAACTGTACACAGAGTATAGAATAATGGACTGTGTCATCTAGAAGTCTTTGTCCTTTGCTCAGTTGTATTTAATATTTTTATTAGTGATTTGTATGGAACACATGTTGAATTTGTGGCTGACAAAGCTGGCATGGAAAGGATTATTGGAGGATAAAAGTGGTACCCTGAAATATCTTGCCAGGTTAGAAGAACAGACCAAAGCCAATAAAATGAAATTTGCTAGAGATAGACCTTGTGAGGAGTAGAGAAAATGTACCATCCTCTCTATTTTGCAAAGGTGGTGAGCTGTAGGTGTGGGATATTGCACATACTGTCAGACACAGTTGAAATGTTTGTTGGGTTTATCGAACTGCTTTGACTTTCCCTACTTTTAAAATCTTTCTTACAAGGATGGCTCATTGTGTAAGAGATGGAGGAAAAGTATGTTTGGAAATGAAGGTGATGTTGAAAAAAAAAGATACCAATAAAAACGATTTAAAAAATGTGATAGGGATAAATGTGAAGTTCTGCGCTAATACAGGACTGGTAGGAATGATGTGACTATAATGCAATATATATGTATATGTATATATATACGCACACAATACACATGTATACACATACATAAATATACACACGTGTGTGTACACACATATATACACAATAACATGTGTATATACAATATACACCCATGTACATATGTTTAGACATATATGTGTGTCTATGTATATATCCCTTGTTTCAGGGGATTAGTCAGAGGGGTTGATTAGCTCTGGTCTGTGAGTGAAATCCGGCCTGAAGCCTGCTTTTGTACAACTCATGAGCAAAAAAAATGGATTTTTACATTCTAAAATGCAATAAAACTTTATTAAAAAATGTAAAATAATTCTTAGGTTGTGGGCTATACAAAAGTGGGTGGTGGGCTGGATTGGGCCTGCTGCCTGTAGTTTGCCAACCCCTGGGCTAGAAGTTGAGAGAGACAGCAATGTGTCCTTGTGAGAGACTTGTGCTGTGGAAGCCAAAAAATGCTAAAATCATCTTAGCCTTCACTAAAAGGAGTCTACTATCCAGAATGAGGTAAGTGATAGTCTTGCCATTTGCTTCCCTGGCCATATCACACTTGGAGAATTGTGTTCAGTTTTGCGTGCTGCATTTTAGTTATGAATAGTGTAAGTTGGTATGGTCCAGGGAAGTTAATTAAGTAGGTGAGGAAATCTTGCCATCCGAGAATTGGTACGCTCATGATTTGGGTAAGGGCAGTGATGCATTGGAACCAGTTCATAATGACTCAGAGAAGTCAAATTGTTAAGTTTTCAGTGTATTACAGTCTCAGAAACTGGTAAATACTATAAATCAGGACTTGATTTATTTTGTTGATTGTCTAGACCTAAAGTGATGAACAAAATATTGGTAATGCATTAAAAGTGTGTCATGGGTACATTTTATCCCCTGTCTCCAACTACCTCCAAGATTCATTTGTTAAATATACCAGTGCACCCCTGGATCAAGATAGATTGGCCTTTCCACATCTGTGATATAGGTGTTAAAGGTTATGGATTTTGCTTTCAAATGCATATTGAACATACAGAGACTATACTTTTCTTATTTCTTATGATGAGAAAAAAACACATAGTATTACACATAGACACATCTATATGTTTTCAATTAGATTGTCAGCTTCTTGAAGTCAGGGACTCTGTTTTGTATAATTTCATATCCTGTACAGAGCCCAGCTCTATGCCTTCTACATAGCAACACAAATGTGTATTGAGTAAACGAATGATCATGGCATTCCCAGTACCTCGTTAAATGTCTTCCCTTATTGACATATCTACTTACATGCCTTTTCCAGTAGGTTTCTTTTTTCTGTCTTTCTTTTTTTTCTCTTTTCTTTTTTGCTGCCCATCCTTCTAACCTCTCAAGGTCCCTTCATATTACTTCTCTGTCCTTGAGGGTGTTTACAACATCTCCTGATTTAGTCTCATTTGCAAATTTAATTAACATGCTATTTACCCCTCTTCCGGATCATTAATGAAGATATTAAATAAGACCAGATCAAACATCAATCCCTGTAGCACCCCTCTAGCTCCTTCTCCCCTCCCCCATCCATGCATGGCATTTTCTCACAGCTCTATAGCTGCTTACTGTCACTTTTCTGCTTTCGGGTCCTTCAAGCCATTTATTGGTCCTTGTCTCTAATCGTGCCCAAGATAATCTGAGTGAATTTATCAAAGAACAGTTAATGAGACAGTGTGTTAAATGTGGCACTCTAATCAAGCCGTATTAGCTGCATTTCCTTTGCCCAACTAATTTTTCAATTCTAACAGCAAGTCGCTTCATGAACAAGCATCCAAACAAATCATAATAAGGCTCTGCATTGATGGACTGCTTTTTTTCTCAAAATAATTCTAGAGATATTATCTTATTTTATGTTTATAGCATCCTTTTGAGGAAAGTAGGACAAAGCATTATTATTATTGCTATTAGTATTATTATGAAGCAATTGGGGTTAAGTGACTTGCCCAGGGTCACACAGTAAGTTATCAAGTGTATGAGGCTGGATTTGAATTCAGGTCCTCCTGATTCCCGGGCCAGTGCTCTGTCTGCTGTGCCACCCAGCTACCCCCAGGACAAAGTATTATTAACTCAATTTCACAGATAGGTAAATTGTGGTAATGATGGGTTAAATGTAAGAACATAGAAGCACATCTTGAAGGTAGATCCAGGGCTGTAGTCAGAGTCTCTAGACTTTCCACTATGTTAATCTGATTCCATACAGCCTAGCTTCCTATAGAGATACCATTTCACACTCTAATGTAAGCAATCAGAAAAGCCATATGATATACTAGACAGAGTACTGGATTTGGAGTAAAGAAGGCAGGTTAAAAAGCTTGCTTCTGACACTTACTGGCTGTGTGATCCTGGGCAGGTCACTTAACCTGAGTCCAGGGCAATTTGTCAGGCCTCAAAGTCACAGATAAGTTCTGATCTGAGTTGATGATGAGAACTCCAATATCAACAAAAATCGTAGGTTCCCCACCCGGCCCCAGGTTGCTTTATCCTAGATAAGTGGTTGTACCTCAGACAATTTGTTAAGACATGAAGGGACTCACATCCAACCAATGTGATTTGAGTCCAACGGCTTGAGTCATAGCATGTTAATACTGCAAACAAGAGACTTGAGAGATCATTTAGTCCAGCCCCTCATTCTGTCGATGAGGAAGCTGAGACCTGGAAAGGCTTAGTGGCTTGCCCAAGACACACGGCTATTTAGTGCAAGATCCGAGACAGTGACCTTGCTCTTCTGATTCCTCCTCCACCAGCCTCTTTCCTATACCACCCTTCTGCTGTAAATTCAGAAAAGTCAAAAAACAAGATCTTGTTTTGGACATGTACTTTCCATGGCTTAAGTTAGTAGCTGTAAGGACTCAGAACCTCAGCACTGGAAGGGTCCTCAGCTATGCTCAGCCTCCCACCTCCTGAAGGAATACCACTGATAACATCCCTAACAGGTGGTTGGTCATCCAGCTTTTCCTTCAACACCCCTGGCCATGGGAAATCCATAATAATCCAATCCGTTTTCGGACAATTCTATTAGGAAGTAAGTCTGCCTCAGCAGAATGAGACATCCCTAAAGGCAGGGACTGCTTTTGCCTTTGTATGACTAGTGCTTAGCACAGTGCTTGACATACAGTAAGTGCTTAATAAATGCTTGTTGACTGACTACCTATCTGAAACTTCCAGCCATTGTACCTCATTCTACTCTCAGGGGCCAAGCAGAACAATTTTATTCTCCTTTTCACATGATGGACTTTCAAACGTTTGAAGATAGCCATTATGTCTCCACAAAGCCTTCTCTTCTCAAGGCTAAACACTTTTAGTTGTATGACATTTTCCGTATCGTTCACCATTCTGATCATCCTTTTCTGAGAGATTCTTTACCTTGTCAATGATCCTCTTGAAATACATCAACCCAAACTGAATATGATACCCCAGATGTGATCTGACTAGTACCGAGTACAATCAGGCTATTGTCTTCCTTGATCTGGACACTATTCCTCTATTGATGCAGCCTAAGATTGTGTTAGGTCTTTTGGTAGCCATATCACATTGGTGATTCATACTGAACTTACTGTCCACCAAAAACCTAAAGTCATTTTCACAACTACTGCTAACTTAGGTCTCCCTCACTCTGTATTTGTGTAGTTAATTTTTAAAAACCTTTATTAGGATGATCAAGCAAGTTCATTGTCAACAAGTGTTCATTAAACACCTGCTGTGTGCCCACATACTGTTCTGAATAAACTTCTGAGTGGAGGAGGAAGGAGGAGACAATACCAACATCAGTATTCAGACCAATTCTGTAAATCTGTTTACATGACAAAGATTGTTGGGTTGGTGGGAGTGAGAATACCTAGTCACCTTTCTCTGTTTCCTGAGTTGGTCCAGGAGTAGGACACTTCAGTCTGGCATTCTTAAAAGAGCCTTCACTAGATCCTACCATCCCCTTTGCTGATAATTCTGTCTCTGCTTAGCCAAACTCTTAGAAAATATTGTCTATTCTCATTACTGCTAAGCACCTCTTACTTCTAAACACTTCATTCACTCTCTGGCTTTCAACTTCCTTGCTCCGCTAAAATACCCTCTCCAAAGTTGCTAGCAATCTTTTTAATGGCCAAATATAATGGGCTTTTCTCAGTCCTCATCCTTCTTGACCTCTGTGTAGCATTTGGCGCAGTTAACTACCCTCTCTTCCTGGATCTTCTCTCCTCTCTGGGTTTTCGTGGTATTCCTATATCCTGATTTTCCTTCTACTTTGGCTTCTGCTCAGTCTCCCTTACACTCTCTAACTGAAGGTATGAACAAGTCTCTGTCTTGGGTCCTCTTATCTCCCTACATTCTCTCTCTTAGTGATGTCATCAGATCCCATGGGTATAGTTATCATCACTATGCAGATGACTTTTTTTGTTTGTTTTTTTTTTTTGGCAGGGCAATTCGGGTTAAGTGACTTGCCCAAGGTCACACGGCTAGTACATGTGTCAAGTGTCTGAGGCTGGATTTGAACTCAGGTCCTCCTGACTACTCATGCGCCACCTAGCCGCCCGCAGATGACTCTTAATGTCAGCCCAATCCTAGACTTTCTCTTGAGCTCCAATTCTGTATCACCAACTGTGTTTTGGACATTTCAAACTAGATGACTTATGGAAATATCAAGCTCAAATTATTAAAATCTAATCCGTTATTTTTCTCTAAATCATCCCTTTTGCCGAAATTCCCTATTTTTGTCAAGGATACCAACCACTCTTCCAGTCTCCTAGGTTTATAACCTTGACTTTATCCTTGATTCCTTATTCTTTTTCCCCCTGAGTATCCAATCAATCATCAAATCTTGATGTTTCTACTTCAATAATACCACTCACACATGTTCCCTTCTCTCCACTCACACAGCTAGAGCCTTAGTTCAGGGTCTCGTCATCTTTTGCCTGGACTCTTTGCCATAGGTCTCCCTGTCTTAAGCACACATCTGACCATGTTCCTCATTTACTCAATAAAGTCCAGTAGTTCTCTATTGTCTTTAAGATAAAATATAAATTTCTCTGTTGCCTTTTAAATCTGGGCCCAACCTATCCCTTCAGCCTCATTAGGTATTACTTCCCTTCCCTCACTTCTCTGGAATATATTCCCTTTTCATCTCTGCCTCATTCACTTCCGTTAAGATTGAGCTGAAGCACCACCTATTATTACCTGAAGCCTTCCTTGACTCCCCAACCGCTAGTGCCCTTTCTCTCTAACTGCTGTGTATTCATTTCATTTTGTATATATTTTCTATGTATGCATTCATTCTATCCATTAGATGGTAAGCTCCTCGAAGTCAGGAACTGTTTCTCATTTGTCTTTGTGTCTCCAACATCTAACATAGTGCCTGGTACATAGTAGCATGGCCTTTATAGAAGCTTATTAATTGACTAATTGACTGAGCATCATAGGGTGCCCATTGTCCTGGAGTTCTCACCTCCTAGTTAGCAGGTTCTTACTTGTCTAGAGCAAGAGTAACCCACTGATAATTTGCTTTCATCAATATGATAAGTTGCTTCCACAGTTATAGGTCCTATCCCTTTTACCTCTGTCTTCAAACCACTTTGACCCAAGTCATTAAAAATCAGACATTCTGACAGGAGGGTTAGTGGAAAAAGCACTGAATTTGGTGTCAGAGGACCCACGTTTGGTGCTATTACTAACTGTGTGTGGGCTTTCTAGCTCTCAATCCTATGACCCTAGGTTTGTTGAAGGAGGATTGTGGGTTGCACAACAGTTTCAAACCAGAAATACAGCAGTAATCCTCTTTCTTAGTCACTCTTGCACTGAAGTGAGCAGAGGTCAAAGGTTACAAGCAGCTTAGACAACTTTTCTAGCACTAACATTCCTAGTCTCCTCATCACAAGTTGACATTACCGCTTTCTCATGGCAGGCATGCATAGTAAGCCTTGTTTGTTCTCCTTTCCCTCTGCTTTTGCCAATTCTGCTGACCTTGTAGACAGTTGTTTTCCTTTCTGTTCCTGCCTGGTTTTGCAAAACATTCCCGTATCTCTGCCACTTACAAGGCCTCTTATTTGTTGTTTTCTCGATCATTAATTCTTTTGACTATGTGATATATTAGAGGTTCTCTACTTTTTTTTTCTTTTCTGCCAAAGGAAGCAAGCTGTTTGCAGAGAAAGTTATTACTGAGAAGTCTGTACTCATTCAAGGGCCAGGGTTTGTGTGGGAAAGGGAGAGGGGGACACCCTGTGGACTGTAGCTTGCCTTTAAACCAGGTCAATCTTGGTTTTCTAGACCTTTTCTATTTCAGATTTTTTTTTAAACTCCTGGGTAAAGTTCTATCTACCTTATACAGTATGCCTGCATGGACTTTCTCATGGGTAAATCCTCTACAGAGAGCAGATCAAATCTATTATCATGCTCCAAGCCCCTGCTAAGAAGGGAACATGCTGCTATAAGAAGGTATGTAGGCATTTGAAGTAAGTGAAGGAAGGGAATGGTAGGAGGACATTGTTTGAGTTTTCACTGCTTTGCCGGTTGAATGGATCTGATATTTCTTCTATGTTGATATCTCCAATGTTGCATAACCTCCTTGCCTTCTTATCCTGTGGAGCTACTGTTTATGTCTTCCACTAAATCCTTCAATGGGAGTACACATCATGTACTAGGGGCCTGGCATGGTATAGTGGGAAGAGCAGATTTGGGATCAAAAGACTTGGCTCAAGTCTTGGTTTGTCTTGGCTCAACTGTTGACTACCTGTGGGTCCTTGGGCAAGCCACTTCTTTCTCTGGGCCTCAGTTTCCTCATCTTAAAAAGGGGGTAGGGTGGATGGAATAGATATCTTCTGAGATCCCTTCCAGTTCCAAATGTGGTATCCTATGAATTTCTGATCTTACATGACAACAAGTGGAACACATGAGCTGTCTGTCCATCAGTTGTACCTTACTCTCACTACATGACCAACCCCCTTCCTTTTCTGTTTCTGTATCTTCCTGGCAAAATCTTTTAAACTGCTTCTGTGCAATAATTCTTCATTAGTAATGCCCAACAGCCTACTCACTTCCATTGCATATATCTCCACTGACATTTATGCTAACTAAAACTTTAATTTTTTTCAGAGATTGGGGTGTTCCATGGTGGTGAGTGGAAAGAAGGTAAAGAATGTGTATGAAATATGAGCACATAAAATAGTTTTAATGATATCAAGTGACTAAGTAGTGAACCTCAGGGAGCAAAGAGATGGCAAGACAGAGACAGTGGAAGAGAGAAAAAGAAAGCTGGATGATTGCACAGACAGCAGAGAATATGTAAGGGGAGAGAACATTACCTCAGATCAGCTCTATGGTCTTAAGGAATTTATTTCTTACCTTTGGTTTCAGTTTTTTCATCTGCAAATTAAAGGATTGGTCTAGAAGGGTTCCGAGGTCCCTCCTAGCTCTATATCCTAGAATCGTAAGACTTATTGTTCAGTCCTTTTTCAGTCATGTCCAACTCTTTGAGACCCCACTTGGGGCTTTCCTGGCAAAGATACTGGAGTGGTTTGCATTTCCTTCTCTAGCTCATTATACAAATGAGGAAATTGAGACAAACAGGGTTAAATGACTTGCCCAGGGTCCCATAGCTTGTAAGTATCTAAAGACAGATTTGAACTCAGGAAGATGAGTCTTCCTGTCTCCAGGCCTGGCACTCTATCCACTGTATCACCTAGCTACCCTGAATGTATGACTAGATTGCCTCCAGGATAAATTCTAGCCTTAAGGTTCTTTGGGAAGAGGATGAATGAGTACAACGTATAAAGACATGAAATAAGGGAAGGCTCAGAGTGGCAACTGGACTGGCAAACGAGCTCCGGAATGACATGAAGAACTTTGAAGTGTTCACACACTAGAAACAGAGTTTCTCTTTCTCTCTGTCTCTGTCTCTGTCTTCTTTTTCCAAAATTTGCAAATAAGACCCATGGGGGGGGGGGAGCTAGAAAAAATGGATTATTTGGCCTAGAAAATAAAGTCTTCATGATTGATTTCCAAGTTTATAGGGATGGTAAAAAACTGATTTATTTTTTATTTAAAACATTAAAAAAAATTCCACTGAGGAATTAGATGGAGAAAATGGCCCCCAACTGCAGCATGAAGAATTTGGGTTTGATCAGAGAAAGTAACTCACATCAGGAAGATTATTGGGTGGGTTACTGAGAGGTGTTATAGTTTTTTCTATGGATTAAAAATAATCGGAATCCTATCATCCCCTGGAGGATTTAGGCAATATTAGTAAAAGGATAAGATGCTTTTTAATGGTCCCTCACATCTTTGTGATTCTATCAAGATATGGTCCTGAGATTTATGAAAGAAAAAAGGAAGAAACAACTATAGCCAATATGTACCAATTAAAAACATAGAAAAAGTAGTAAGTTCATTTGTCCTTAACAGGTTTCTTGAATTGTCTTTCTATCTCTTTGCTTTTCACTCTTCTTTGCTTTGTTTCTCTATTGATCAGTATAATTCTACAAATAACTACTTGGATTTAAAGCACATTGGGCTCAGAGTTGAGGGACCTGGTTTCTAGCCCAGACTTTGCACAGTGTGACTTTGGATAAGTCACTTCCACTCTCTGGAATTCATTCTCTTTTTCTGTAAAATCATGAGGTTAAATCAGAATCTTTACATTCAGATGGCACATATTAATCCTTTAGTTCAACCTCCCCACTTTAAAGATGTGGCAATTAAAGCCCAAAGAGATTAATTGATTAGCTGCCCTTGGTTTTACAATTATAAATGGTGCCCAAGATTTGAACTTGGGTATTCTGCCTCTAAATCCAGTGGTATTTCTTTTATACTAATCATTGTTAAAGGTCCCTTCCACTTCTACCTTTCTCTGATCCTGTTGTATTATTATTTTTTTTCTCCCCGGCATCTCCTTTTGTTGAGGTCTCTGGTATTGTAACCTCTATTAACACCAACTGGAATTATCCCAGTGTGTTCGATGGAAAACAGAATTCTTGAGGCGCCAAATACCATATGGCTGATGTTAATCAATGTGACTTACTTCATTAATTTTAAATATAAATTTGGATTAAGAAAGATAAGCCAGCAGAAATTACTTATTTAGGAAAATGTGTATATCCTAAGAATCTGTGCTCATACTTTAACCCCGCCCCACCATTACCCTGAAAACCTCATAGACCCACATCTTCTATAAAGCACACATGGAATCTCTTAAATTACATTTGTATCAAGTTAACTTGGGTGGTCGAAGTGACATCAAGCACGCAGAAAGGGTTCCCGTCAAAAGCTAATTTAAGAAAGTTGTTAGGGCATCTACAATAGAAGCAACCTGTGCACTTGCTGTCAATGTGTTTTCTTTTAAAGAAACTTGCTCTTTCCTGCCCATGCTGAAAACATTGACATCTCTCGGAGAGCAAAGCCCTAACATCTTCATGGGTGGTACCAAATGGCACGCCATGTTTCACCATGTGGGAAAAGACAGTTTTTCTTTGTTTTGGTTTTATCCAAATCGCATAATGATTAAATACTGTCAAATATGAGTAATACATGTATGTTAAAACAGAGAAGAGCTCACGTCTTATTATTACTACCATTGTTTCATTCTGCAGACCAACAGGGGACCGGTGATGGAATTGTTCATTAGGAGATGAATGATGTGTCTAGAAAATGTTGTTTGTCTCGTTGCTTCTTCGAATCTCCAAGGGACCAAGTTGTGAGAATGAAGGCATAAAGAGCACTAGGCAGCTTGCAAGTGATGCCGTGCTGTTCTCATGGAAGGGGACAGTGGGGAAAGAAAACAACAGACAGCGTGGGAGCAGTGTGATGGAGTATGTATTTGTATAGGGAAAAAAAATTCACATCTCAGCAGGGAGAGACACCTATTTTGCCTCCAGAAAGGCTAATGACTCTTCTCTCAGCTTGAATTTACACGAATGCTTATTAAAAAAAAATTACAGACTTTGCTTCTTCTTGATGAACTTCAAAGATCTTAGAAATTCAGTTCAGTCTGGTAAAACACCCAGCTCATGGACTGGATGCCATTTTACCCCATTCCAACTCTTTAGTCTGGCTATAGATTTGGATTGGAAATCTCGGAAGCCCAAACCAACTCAAGCAGCCTTTAGCAATGGCTTTTCCTAAGTCCACTGGCAATAAGAAAAGAACATTTTTTTTCATCTTCCCTTTGGGGGAAATTTTTCCTCATGGAAGTAGGAATCCCACCCTCTGTCCATTTCATTCTTTCACCCCCTCTCCCCCATTATGTGGATTAGGAGTTCTTGTAAGTATGCTCTTCATTGACTGCCCTTCAAAATGCAGAGATTTTTTTTCTTAGGCTACCAAGGCTCTTCTTCAGTGTCGTGTAAATCAGTTACAGTGTTTTTACTCCATCCCATCTCCCTCACAGTATCATAACATTCCATAATAGTACTGGGAAGTAAATTATAAACTTAGTCATGATTAATTCCAGAATTTTAATGAATTTACATCATTTGCTATATAACCAGAGAATGCATATAAATAGAATGGCTTAGGTATGGCAATCAATCAGGAAACAACTATTTATTGAGAATCTACTAAAAACTGTTAGTGGACTCTTATAAGGCATGCTGAAGTCATGATAAAACCCTGTGGACTTTATCTGGCTGAATATTCGATTGGTCCTGGGTGAATATCTATGAATGGTGAGGAGGGGAGTAGTCATATAAAGATATGGGCACAACCTCTCTGCGACTCATACTGATCTCCCCCCAGGATAGGGGCAGCCAATTCTCTCCCCCATCACCTGTTTGACTATCGGATTTAATATTAAATCATTGGGTCAGTAGTAAGAAAAAAAATCAAAGTACAGTGGAGAGGAGTTAGAATGTTCGAATTTGTGACTTGGTCCTGCCATTTACTGAGTGTCAATGAGAAAATCACCTAACCTTCCTGCACCTCAATTTTCTAGTCTGTAAAAAGGGGATAAGAAATACTATCTTGTAGGCCTATTGTGAGAAAAGTACTATATAAAGGTGAGCTAATTGTTTAAAAACAGAGGCTGTAAGAACAAACCATACTGAATGAGCTGGTAACTCGGAGTCAAAGTTACGCACTGTATCAAAATAAGATTAAAAGAGGCGATAGTAGTGGAGTGATGCAAGACCAGGCTGACCTCTGGAGTCCAGGGCACTGAGAATTGTCCTGCAGGTGTTCCTCTTGTCCCTCCACACTCTGACTTCATCCTCAAATAGTTGGGTAATTTACTTCTGTGGATGCTGGAAAAGAAGCTAGATTAAAAAAAAAAACAACCCTGTAATTTAGGATATAATCCATTGCAAACTAACTATGAATCTAGGGCAGTCTTTACAATAGAGAGATGGAAATGCTTGCAGGGACAGGAAACAAAGTGGGAAAGAAACGTTTTAAACAACAAAGAGCAATGAACACATCCTTGCTACAGGAAAGTAAGGGCTCCAATAATACCCATGCATGTTGATAGAAGACAAAATCAAATTAAGGAACAGGGATGGGTCAGGATAACTTGCTTTTTCTTCTTGTCTTCTATGCAGGGTGGGGTATGACCCAGAGGAGCTCTCCCTTTCCCTTGCTCTCCATGGGAGGACTCCCTTACATAGGTTCTTGTTGTCTTGGAGTTCTTGGAGGTTTGGAGATACATCTTCTGTCCAACCAGTTGTCTCAGTGCACTTGCTCCACCAGCAATGGTTTAAGGGACCCCAGGAAGGCTCGTCATCATTACTTTTTCCCATTGTTTCAGAGTCATTTCATTGCTTTTTTCTGTGTATTTTCTACCTCTCATGGTCCTTGGGCTTGTCCAAACCTCGCTCTTCTTCCCTCCCCCACACACTTTGGAGAATATGTATCTCTGCCTGATTTGTAGTATGTGACTTACAATTTGAAGTTACTAAAGCCAAGTTCCTCATGCAAAGTAGATAACTGATTGAGCTAATTTCGCATTTTTGATGAACAATGATTTGCATATTTGTCTTTGAACTAAAATTTCTCCAAAGCAATCAATGTATATTTGAATTCAGTATGCTTGATAAATATACACCTCTGTTTTCAAGGGGTGACCTGAGTTCAGAACATGAGTGAATGTGATCATCATTTCAGTGGGCACAATCTGTCAAGATGAACTATTTTCAGTGACTAAAACAGAACAAAAATAAAACGAAATTGTTAAGATTTTTAGTATGTGTGCAAGAAAATCCCTTGTCCATAGAAGAAGGCTCAGCAACAGCTTGTGATATGTTAGGATCATAATATCAAAGATCTTAGAGCTAGAAGAGTGATTGTTCTGCTGGTCAGCCCACACTTAGAGTATTTCATACCATTTTGGGTGCCTCAAACTAGGGAAAGAAATGGACAAGCTGAAGCACATTCAGAGAAGGTCGAACAAGGTGATTAAAACAAATGAAACAGTATCATCAAGGATCATTTGAAGGAACTGAGGCTTTTTAGGCTACAGAAAGACAAGACTTAAGGAAGACTGATCACTGTAAAGATGGAAGGGATGTCATGTGTAAGGAGTAAAAGACTTGTTTTTGGTCCTAGAGGGACTTAAACCTATTTTTTTTTTCTTGACTGTACAGTGATCTTTATTTAAAAAAATAAAAGTACTGATCTGTTTTCATTTTCTTAAAACAATTTTATTGGTGCCTTTGGTCTTTAAATCAACTTTGTCTACTGTACTAATAGCTATAATTTTCTTGCTATTGGTGGCATACATTTCTAGAACTATGTCAAATAACCGTGGGGAAAGAGGAAATTCCTGCCTGACTCCTGTATTTACTAAGATTCTTTTTTCCCCAATGTGTTTTCCCATTTTAGATAATTCTAGATTTTGACTCTGGAATCATAAAAATATTATTATAGAATGAGGAGGTTGTAGATTTTGAGCTGGAAGAGACCTTAGAGTCACAGAGTCCAACCCATTTTTATAGATGAGGAAACTGAGGCACAAAGATATTGGTCACACAGATAGCAAAGGTTTTTTTTTATTGATCCCAATAAATATAGAATAAGGCAGGGATTTCCTTTTCTACCACTGTTATTTGACATTGTTCTGGAAATGTATGTCACCAAATAGAATGATAGGCAAAAACAAATAGTAGATGGGATTTGAATCCAGGGCCTGCTGATTCCAAGTCCAGTGCTCTTTCACCTATTTCACAATATCCTTTCATCATATTAAAAATTACCCTGCCATGCCTATTTCCTAATAACAAATTCATGTTTCCCTTTGTCAAAGACTTTTTCTGTATCTACTGATAGAACGTAGTTTGTTTTTAATATGATTATTTATTTTATGTTACTTATATTTTCCTCCTGCTGAACTATATTTGCATCCCTGGTATAAATATGACTTGATCATAGTGACTAATTTTTTGGACATATTGTTTCGCCAGGATTTTGTTGAACGTTTTGGGATCAAAATTCATTAGTGATCTTTCAAATATTTCATGCTACCTTTTACAACTTCCTGCCCCATGGGCACTTATAATAACTTGATAAATGAAAGTTGACAGTCAGGCTTAGTGTTGGACAGTATTGGATAAAGTAGAAATTGCGCAAAATGGAAATTTTTTGAATGAATGTACTGGACCATCAGGGACTGATACTTTAAAAATAAACATGAGAAAGCTAGTCCTGGATCTGACAATAAGGGAAATGAATTTAGGCTGTACTCTAGTTATCGAGTCAAGGGCATCCATGTTCTGCCCTCTGGCTTTGCTCACCATCCCAATGACTTCTTAGAATAAATACCTTCCAGTGGCCACCACTCCTCTCAATGTATTGTTTATTTCTATTATAACATAAACTCCTCAAGGGCAGATATTATCACACTTCTGTATTTGTATCCAAAATACTTAGCATAGTGTCAATCTGGCACATAGTAAGCCCTTCATAAATGTTTTTTCATGCATTTATTAGGCAAGTCAGATAGTGTGCTGTCGAAAGAACACTAGATTTCAAGATGAGAGGGCCTAGGTTCAAATTTCCACTCTGCTATTTTCTACCTGTGTGATCTTGGGCATGTTCTCTGGGCCTTAGTTTGCTTAACTCTAAAATCAGAGATTTGAACCAGATTTTTTAGATAGCTGCCAACTCTATCCCATACTCACTAGGTCCCATGACCACTCTGGGCTACAGGATCTAAATATGTAAAAATAGATGGGGGGAGGTGCTGATTATATGGTCTCAAGGGTTTCTTTCAGTTCTAACATTTAAGGCTTTTATGATTTCATTCCTTTTTATTCTAGTTACCCTTTTTAAAAGATAAATACAAGACATTCATTTATAGAATGAGTCCCCTTACTTTCTCTAATCCTACCCCCTTTGAATAGTTTCTTTCTAATGAATATTAAATAGTCTATTGACAGAAAGGAATAGTGAAGATATGGACTAGAGAATTATAGGACTAGGCTAAGAGAGAAAGATGCTTTCCTAGAACTCAATAGTTCCAACTGAAGTCAATTATATTAGTATTAAAATGGAACCAAGTGAAACCTAATTTGCTTACAATGCTTTCTTCTGACCAAACTCTTCCCAGAATTCCTATTCAATTCCATATTTGCCTTTTGTAGATTCTGGAATAAATCTGATATCTTCCTTGAAGAAACACACATGTCATATACGTTCTGAAAAACACAAATGCAAATACAATGAAACCCACTTATATTGAACCCACTTATATTGAATCCCAGCATATAGCAATCAAATTGGAAAGTCCAGGCCTATTACTTGTACACGTAATATTTCCAAAGTATATCAAATTCCATCCTATATCAAATTTTCACTCTGGTCCCTTGAAATTCAATATAAGCAAGTTTCACTGTATTTGAAATGGACATGATGCAATATAATGCATTTTTCAATGAATAGAATTCTTGGTAATTCAATTTATGGTTGCAGAACTTCTTAAAGGGTAACTCTCACCTCGTAGGGGCCTCAGATGAGGGTTCAGTTCTGCAGCCCTTTCTCAGGAAACATTGAGGTCGACTTGGAAGACTTGAGACAGAATGGGAATGATTTTGGTGATATCCCAAATGATAACGCCACTGTCAAGTCAAGTTCAAAGGATGATGGATACAGAAGAATGAGCAAAGTTCTTATCTTAGGTCTATAACATACAGTCATTTTCACAGGCACATGGGGGTGACTTTTGTGACTCATTCTATTCAATCCTTTGATGTACAAAGTCGAAACTAAGTTTCTTTCCCTCCCTCCATCATTTGTGGTTCCCTTCTATAATGCTGTACTCTGTTTGTTTGCCTTCTCTGATTACTTTCTTTTAAGATTCCTTTGGGACCTTGATTTCTCTACTCCTGTTGGTTTCATTGCAATTCTCTCTCTCTCTCTCATACACACACACACACATACACACACACACACATGCTTACACATGTATGCACACTGTGTATCACGTACAAATCACTCACACGATTAAATAAAATATACTGCTATAACCTGTGTTCATTCTCCCATGAGTAATAAACTGGGCCTGGTTTAAAAATGATTTGCACTTGGCAATGGTCCTTTTATGTTTAAGAAATTCTATCCAAAATCTTGGAAAACCTGCATTAAGAATAGTTCCTCATACGGCTCTGTCAATCTTTTCTGCACCTGTTAGCATGTTTAGGAAATGGCTTCTTATAATTCACTCATCTTATTGCAAGAGGAAAAAAAATTCACAAAAGTAATTCCGATTATTCAAATTGTTTTGTAAAACATAAAATTAAGAACACATCCTATAATAAGCACTAATAAACTTAGCAACTAGATATAAATAAAATATAGGTTATTAAAGTACTGTAATATGACGGGAAAGAGCTTATAGGCTCATGTAATTATCTTTGCTGAATGTAAACAGTTGCTCAGATAGTTTTAACTATTTTTAGTGCCTGAAATATCTAAGCTTTCCGGGCTATGCCAAAGGGAATGATACTGCCTCCATCATTACAGCTCTTGCTTCTTAAGTCCCCCATGCATAATAAACCTATGAACTCTATTAGTTGTAATCAATACGAGTATAGGCACATAAAGGCCTTTGCTCGCCTCTCTCACTGCTTCAGACTAGAAGCCAAAATGACTATGACGCCAAGTCCCCTGCAAGGAATCAGGTACGTCATTTTTCATTTGAAAAGAAGTCCTCTCCAATAATGGAAATCCTGAGAAAGGTTATTACAATAATAAATGAGTTGGCAGGGTGATTTGTGCTCGAAACAAATGTACCTCCTGATGGAAGCCTCTTTAATTCCTTATAAATCTTGGACTTATTGGCCAGAATATGACTCCTTGAATCAGTCAGCCAAAGGCCCGCGGAACTGTGGGTTCATGTGGCTCATTTCTTGTTGTCCAAACAGCTGTTCTTGATAGTCCTCCCTGCAGGTATCTGTTTGGGGATTAGTAATGCTTCACATGGTCGTACATCACAAGAAATGGATGTGTAATTACATTAAACATGCTTCATCTCCTTGGGCTCACTCATCCTTAATCATGGGGATTGATGCCACTCAATGACCTTTTTCTGAAGATAGTTTTGCTTTTTATAATAATAATAATAGTAAGATAGTAATATAAGAATATGAACATAATAATGGCACTAGCCATTTACACAGCACTTTTAAATTTTCAAAAATCCTTTTGTAATATTTCCCTCCCCAACCCAACCCCCTATTTAATGTGGCTGCTTGGTTTGTCCCAAGTGTGCCTGGGTGAGTTTATCTCCCTGGGTGTAACTAAGTGAGAAGATTCTCCCTGGTTCCTACCATGTAAGTAGAAGCAGGTGCAGATCCCTGTGTCCTGGTGTGGTCTGGGTGTGGGGTCGAATCTCTAGGTAATATACCTAGAAATGCAGAATCTTTGACCTTCAAATGGCTTTGAATTTTGAGAGAATGAATTGCTTTTAGCCCCTGAAGAAAGAGACTCAGTAGATCTCAAGACCATTAATGGATTTTTATAATTTTATTGAGTAAAACTATAGTCATTGACAGGAAACTTCTCAGCAATAGTTTTGAAATATAATTTTGTTAACTGATTTGTGGACTTTCTCATCTTTGGTTCTGGGAATTGAATTTTAAGAAGGACATTGGCAGATTACAGAGTATATGTAGAGGAGCGGGACTAGTGTAAGGATAAATCTGGAAATCGTGTCCTGGGAGGAACAGCTAAAGGGAGTGGGGATATGTAGCTTGGAGAAGAGATAACATAGGGAGAATGCAATTGATAGCTTTTCAAATACCTGAAGGAGTGAAATATAGAAGATAGATTTGACTTATTCTGAGAGAAGAACTAGGAGTAATCATGGAAGTACAGTGCATCAGATTTTAATTCAATGTAAAGAAGAGTTTTCTAGTACTCTGAGCTTTCCAAAAATAGATGCTATTATAAGGTAATGAGATCTTCATAGCTCTGGGTTCAAGCAGAGTCTTGAGAACTAGCCAGTCACAATGGAGAAGAAGGGGTGCCAACATGGAGTAGGAAGGTAGACTAAATGACCTTCAAAGTCTTTTCTAGAATGATCGTTCTATGACACATACAACATTTGACTTTCAAATTTTCTTTGTTGGTTCTGATACTAGTATACTTTCTTTAACCCTTGGGGAGCTTTGGAGCAAACTGTCACACTTTCACATATAACATCTGATTTTATTTTAATATTGATAAGAATAGCTATTATTTATATAACACTTTAAGGTTTGCAAAGCACTTTACACATGTTACAACAACCCCATGAAGTAGGTGCTATTATTATACTTTTTTTTTTACCCTGGGCGAGTCACTTAATTTATGTTTTCCTCATTTTTCTCATCTGTAAAATGGGGATAGTACTAGCACCTACTATCTATGTAATCTATGTAATAGTACCTACTCTTCATGGTGGTTGTATCAAATGAGATAATATGGTGCTTAGCACCAAGCCTGGCACATGTGGGTACTATATAAATGTTAACTATTATTAACTATTGTTTTAAAGATAAGGAAGCTGAGGCTAAGAGAGTTTAAGTGATTTGTCCAAAATAGCTATTAGCTATTAAATGGATGAGGCAAGTCTTCCCAGGTCTTCTTGGTTCCAAATCCAGAGCTCTATCCACTGAACTGCTTGGGTGCCTTTGTTTTCACAACAATCCATGAGATTAGTAGGGAAGATATCATCATTCTCCTTTTACACGTGAGGGAACTAAGGTCCAGAGGGGTGGCATTACTCAGTTGCCCACATTCAAGTTAAAGGCAGAACTAGGACTGGAACATGGTTCTTCTGACTCTTAGACCTGTTCTTTGCCAACTAATGAGAACACGCTGGACTCCCAACGAAACCACGGGATGGAAGAGATTTAGAAATTGGCTAGTCCATTCCTCCAGCACCCTTTGGCACCTGTTTGATGGACAATGAAGCAGGCCTAGAAAAAGGAAGTTACTTGTCTGAGGTCACACAGGTATTAAATAGCTGAGACAAGATTTAAACCCTAATCTCCTAACTCCTAACAGAGGACTTCCCAGATGCTGCCTCTCTTAGCTCCTTCTTTCAGCATTGTTCAAGATAAGTTCCTTTGTTCAAAAGTGAAAAAATGAATGATTCTTTTCCTCCCACTTAAAAAAAAATCACTAATATCCTCTGGCTCTTCTTAGGGTACCCTATGACTTCACCACACTGATTAAAAATAGCATCTGTTTATTTATCTCAACATCTTTTCTTATTGTTGTTTTCATTGTTTGTCCTTTGTTCTTGAAGAGGACAATGACATCATGGAGATGATGCCACGATAAGCAAGTGAATTGGATTTAAGTGAGGGAGGGCTGTGCAAACTCACCAGCCTTACTTTCTCCTCCAGAGCCATCTGGGTCCAGTGGTCAGATACAAATCAGAATGTTTGGAGATGGCCCCAAATGTGGTGGAAGACCTTGGTCTTTTAAAGCTAAGGTCTTTAGCAGGCCTCAGTTTGACTAAGGTAACACCCATTCAGTGATTAAGGCTAGGTAAAAAAAGTGAGGCAAAGAATGGTCTCTTTAACCTAGTCCAGAAAAAAAAAATCAAGCTGGTACTCAAATTCCCTCGGGGTCTCTGGCCAAAAGAGAAACAATTCCTATTTACATTCACTCCGATATAAACACTAAATCTAGAACTCGACTTAGAGGGGTTTCCAAGTATTGTAGCATTTCTCTAAGTCAGGGCTGTCCAACCTTAGGTTTTTATTGAAACAATTGACAACATATTTTGATTTGCCATTTTAGAGAGAGCTCTGCAGGTAGCTCTGCTTTGGTTACTAAAGCATTTATGTAAATTTCTATGCTTGTAGGCAGGTCACATAAATCACACTGTAGGCAGCATGCAGCCTGTGGGCTGGATTTTGGACAGCACTGCTCTAAGTGATCAGAACTGTGCAAAGATTTATTGTATCTAAATTTATTTTTTATTTTTGGGAGGCAATTGGGGTTAAGCGATTTGTCCAAGGTCACACAGGTAGTTAAGTATCGAGTGTCTGAGGCTGCATTTGAACTCAGATCCTCCCAACTCCAGGGCTGGTGCTCCATCTACTGTAGCACCTAGCTGCCCCTATTCTATCTAAATTTGATGAGGAGCACAAGAAGAGTCAATACTATGGGACAATTTGGAGCATGGCACCTGAATCACACAGCAAGCGAACTCGAAAATAGCTCTTCATAGTGTTAACTAAACAGAAATATTCAACTAACAGTCACTTAAATCTGAAGGATTAAATTTTTTGTAGAGCGAAAAAAAATAGTTCTTATAAGACTTTTTTCAATAATTAAAGGCTCTCCGCAATTAGGCTAAGATATCATGTAAAAGTCACAAATTTTTCCTCGCCGTTTCTGGTTATGGAGTGAAACACAATATTTTACCTCAGTAAGGATCAGAGCTGCACCCATGAAGGTTTTTAATTCAACAGAAAACTGGCTAATGCCTCTTTCTGAAATGGAAAGAGAGACTATCACAAAGCTAACTTCTTGGAGATGGAAAATAATATCCTTCTTCAGAAGAGAAATGGATAAATTGTTAAGAAGATCAACTTGTGAGTTTCCTGGAAAATTGTGTAATCTAAGGAAAATGGCTGAGACAACTTCAGCAGCATTTGGTAGAAATTGGAATATAGTCAAAGGTGGTTGAATGGAGGAAATTAGAGGAAACTGAAGAGAAAGCCATGCATTTAATATAATCCAGTTCTGGAGGATTAGGTCTGACGGTAACTATATCTTTTTATACAGCAATCAGCCAGATACCAAATATCTTCAGGGGATAATGAAGTGCAGAACGTCATGGCTTTTTTTCAATAAGAAATTGAAGAATCAAGGCATCTTGCCTCCCAGTTGAAGGACAAGGGTGGAATTTAATTCAGCAATGTAAAAATGTTATTTTTTATTCTTGGAAGTGTTCCAAGAAGGAAGAAATCAGAGTGTTAAAAGGGGGAAGGGAAGAGACTTATAAATACCTTGTTTTGGCTCTTTTTTTATATTACCATTTCAAAAATAGTGTCAGAGGACATTTCCATGGAGGGCCTGTTAGATATATGTTTTTTTCAAAGAGCCAAAACAATCATAGATATATTACTTAAAGATCTTGTGTGGTGCTTTTTGTTATTCAAAAAGCTCTTTTCAGCTTTTAACCCATTCCATATTTAAGAAACATGCAAAGCTGTAGTTTTATTCTTGTATAGGCTAATAACAGAAAATATCTTACATTGTTATAAGCCCTAACTCCTACTGGTCATCTTATACATGCCATATATCAGAATTCAGCATGAGAGTGTGGATGGCTCAATGTAAGACAACCCCATTGGAAAAAAAAAATTGAAAGCACATGTTCTGCTGACAGTGGATCATCTTTGTAAATGGAGCATTGCACATTTTCTATATTACAGACAAAGATGAAAAATGAAGGACTGTTTAATTGACTCACAGTAACTCAGATGACAACATTACAACTGGAATTCAGAATCCTTAGTCTGTGTAAACTAGTGGATTATAAGGTCATTTGTTTCAAGGATGATAGATAAGAAAAAAAAATGTTTGATGAAGTGTTTCCTTTGGTTCTTGCCAAGATCCACAGGCATACCTGCCTCAAATTCTGTTTAGTCTCTTTTTTGAACTATGTCTTTCCTAATGATATTTTGCTAACCAGGAATTCCCTCTCTCCCTTCCTCCCCCATTTCTCTCCATGCAGCCAAAGTTCCTGTCCTTTAAGGCTCACTTCGAGTATATTGAACTCCATGAAATCTTTCCAAATTGTTCCAGCCCACAGTAATCTACTTTTTTTCCTAAATTCATCATACTTATTGTTTATGCACTCATGTCAAACTCAAATAGAAATGGAACCCTTTGGGCTGCATATTAACTTAGAAAACCACAAATTAACATTATATTGCATTGTATTTCTATTAATTTTGTCAAACATTTCCCAATTACATTTCAATCTGGTTTGGGCCACACTCAGAAATGTGGCCATTGCTGAGGGATGGCCACAGGAATGGCCATTGCTGCCTGTGGACCTCAAGTTTGACACCACTAAATGATATATAGGGAACTGATACAGGGAATCCCCATGAGTCAAATCCTACCAATGGAGGCAGCTAAGTGGTGCAGCAGAAAGAGTGTTGTACCTGGAGTCTGGAAGACCTGGGTTCGAGTCCAGCCTTGGACACCAGCTGTGTGAGCCTGGGCAAGTCACTTAACTACCGTTTGCTTCAGTTTCCTCAACTGCAAAATGGGGATAATAACAAAACCTAGCTCATGGGGTTGTTGTGAGGATCAACTGAGATAATTAATATCCGTACGGCATTTAGCACAGTACCTGGCACATGATGGTGTTGTGTAGGTGCTCGTCCCCAGTGCAAGGTAGAAGGAATGGAACCTATGGTTTTGTAGAGTTTGCTAGAGCACTGAGGGCCCAAGTATGAAAGAATGAATGAATGAAAAAACATTTATTAAGCACTTCCAATGTTTTGGCATTGTGGGGATACACATATGAAAGCAAAGGCAGTCATTGACTTACATTCTAATGAGGGGGATAATGCGTATGGGGGAATGATGGTCAGTGAGGAGCCCTTTGGTCCAGAAGGTAACTGGGATGATGAATGGGGCTAGAGAGGAGAAGGTTGGCATTCCCATTCAGAGCATAATCTGAACAGTCTTGGCAGTATGGATTTGATAATGGTACATGGTTCCAATACTGTGATGGTGGTGGTGGTGGGGTAGGTAGAGTGGGAAAGAATCCGCACTGACTGTGTCTAGGCTATGGTTGAGAAAGTGAACAGAGAGGAGGGAGGGATTGAAGTGAGGTGTTGGTGTTCTGGGGGAGGCAGTTGCTGTTCTGCAGAGGGAGGCCCCAGAGTGGAAATTCCACTATGACATAATCTCTGGTGTTGGTGTCAAGGCTTATTAAAGGAAGTTCTGAAGGAGGAACTGGAAGAGGAGGGAGTTAAGTGAGTTACCCAGGGTCATAAGCCAATGTGTGTCAGAGATGGAAACTGAATCCACATCTTTCTAGCTATGAGGCCAGCTCTCTATCCACTACATTTGGCTTCCTCACTTGTCTAGACCACACTCAGTTGGTGATTTGTCATGTATTTCCTTGTAACTTATAGTGTTGCTTAACTTTTTGTATATTTTTATCTAGCTTCCCTAACTAGATCATGATGTACTTCAGGACAGGAAACAAGTGGTCATATTTCTCTTTGTTTCCCTTCCTGTCACTTGCTCGTAGGAGGCACTCAATACATATTTGTTGACTGATGCCACTAAATGCCACATTTCTGGATTTGTGTCCTCGATAATAGAGCTTCTCAGATGCTATTATTTCCTATAATGCACAAAGACAAATCCTTACCACATTTTCCAAGGGGTACCATATGTGTTAACTTATTGAATATTGTGACATTTAAAACATTTGAGAGCCATGGTTTCTGAGTAATAAATAATTTTATTAATAATGCTAGCATTTATTAACAAATGGGTCAGTGAGACTCTTGATTGCCAAAGACCAGTTATGGTGGTGGCTCACAGTTTATACGTCCTTGGAAAAGTAGGTGTCCCTGAGGGCGGCAATCAACTCTGATTGGCTAACGACTAATGAGAGAATGAATATACTAATGACAGTTGGGCTTATTCCAATGAGGGTCTTGAGGGACTTGATACTGAGCACCCAAATCTTGGTCAAGGAGACTTACCAATTTCTATATTACCTGTCCGATAAAAAGGAGAATCCACATTTTCCCAGACAGGTCTGAGTAAACACAATGAGCAGGAATCCATCCATGTGCTTAAACTTAGAATTTCTTTATTGTGTTTGATTAGATCTTAGCCTGGGAAAGTCTTTTTCCAAGATTATCCACTCTGGTTGATTTCTGGATGAGGAAGTAGAAAGTGGAAAAACCTTGGTCCTAATTCAATAATTAGTTATTAAATACAAGAGAGAAATACTAATTTCTCTCAATATTTACCACGGAGGAAAATATCACAGTTTTCCTGTTGTTGAATTGTTTCTGATTCTTCATGACCCCTTGGACCATATCACAGCAGTACTGTCCATGGGGTTTTCTTGGCAAAGATACTGGAGTGGTTTCCCATTTCCTTCTCTAGGGGATCAAGGCAAATAGAAAACTAAGGCAAACAGGGTTAAGTGACTTGTCCAGGGTCACATAGCTAGTAAGTGTCTGGAGCTGGATTTGAACTCACATCTTCCTGACTCCAGGCCCAGTGCTCTATCTGCTGCACCACTTAGCTGCCTTTCAAATATTTTTTTGTAAATTAATCCTCAAAACATATGATGGCACAGGGCAGGAGACCCATGATCATTTCATTTTCATAGGTGACAACTTGAAAGTTCTGAAACAAACACAGTCATTCCAATGCAATCTTAACACAAAATATATTTATTAAACTTCTATCACCAGAGGCAGCATGGCCTAGATAGAGAGACTTGGAGTCAGCAAGACTTGGGTTCAAGCACCATTTCCAACATATACTGCTGAGTAACCCTGGGCAAGTCACTTAACCTTCTAGTGCTGAAGGCAACTCTAAGACTCCAAGGTGCAGAATAACTGGTGAGTTTCCTCCCTAGAAGTTCCCTATGCCAATGAAATCACAGGTGCATAAAAAAATGCAAGACCCTGGGCATACAAACAAAAAAACCCTCTCTCCTCAGTGAGCTTACATTCTACTGTGTGGGTATGAATTCAGAGAGGGAGAAAGGCTGCATGGTAAGGTTTTGATTATAGCCTGGTATAGGTGGCACAGTGGATAGAATGTTGGGCTTGGAGTCAGGAAGATTCTTCTTCCCAAGTTCAAATCAGGCCTCAGACACTTACTAGCTGTGTGACTCTGGGCAAGTCACTTAACCTTGTTTGCCTCAGTTTCTTCATCTGTAAAAATGGGCTTCTTCCTGAGTTCAAAACTTTAACATCTTTGCCAAGAAAACTCCAAAAGAGGTCACAAAGAGTTGGACTCAAATGAAAAGCAGCATTTCACTTTTATGATCTCTCATCATTCCATCTAATGAGCACACCAAAGTTGTGCCCTCTTATGGTCCTCATTTTAAGTGGCAGCATCCCATGTAGTGGAGAGAAAAATAAACCCACTGAATCTGGATTTAGAGGACCTGGGTTGAATCCTGACCCTCTTATTTATTCCATCTACCTAGTACTAATATAACCCTTTAAGATTTGCAAAGAGATTTTTTGTGTGTTATTTTATTCTAACAACCCTATGAGGTAGGGTTATAGTTTTTTTTTAAACAGATGTAGAAACTGAAACAAACAGTGTTTAAGTGGCATGCCCACAGCAAGTGTCTGAGGCCAAATCTGAACTCAGGTCTTCCTTACTCCAGGCCCAGATCTCCATCCACTCTGCCACCTAACAGGTGTCAAAGTGGATAGAACAACTGACTTGGAAATCCTGCATCAGATACTTATTAGATGTGTGACCCTGGGCAAGTACTTAACCTCTATCTATCTCAATTTTCTCAATTGTAAAATAGGGATCATTATAGCACCTCCCTCTCAGCGTTGTTGTGAGGATCAGAAGAAATAATATTTGTAAAGCACTTCGTATAGTGCAGACACAGAGAGTACACAGAAGTACAGACTTAAAAAAAGAGGCAGAAGGAGCATATATAGTAGGCACTGAATAAATACTTGTTTCCTTCCTTCCTTAGCCAAGGAATCCATTTTACCTCTGGACCACAGTGTCCTCAAAATTAAAAAAAATTAGTATTCCATCAGGTGATCTCTGACTTTTCTTCCAGCCCTAAAACAATGGGCCCATGAGATAACTGAGCACACATCCTACAAAATGACTCTAGGCTATTTTAGTTTCAAGAGGCAAAGTGATTTAGTAGACAGAAGGCTGACTTCAACGTCAGGAAGACCCAGGTTCAAGGCTACCTCTCACACACACTGGCCTTGGAACTCTGGTGAAATCTTGTTAACCTCTTGGCTCCTCAGGCATCTATCCAAGCCCGAGATGCATGGGTAGGGGGAATTTCCACACTGTTCATGAAATCACAAGTCTGCACTTAAAATGTTTCAGATTTTTAGTGGTAGTCTCAGCTCCAAATCTAAGAACCTCCTTAGAATTGGAAGGAGTTTAGAAATCAGCTAATCTGAACTCTCTTCTGAAGCATCAGTCTCTTCTTGAAGAGGGATTTATCAGGAAGGGATCAGAAATCGGTGAAAAGCAAAAACGGAACCCAAAGGGACCCCTGGTAAATGCCAAACAACAGGAAAACAATACGAAGGAGCCACTGTAGCTGCATTCTCTTATTGAACTCATTCTAAGCAACAGCATCATGTAGGAGTAGAAAGAATGCTAAATTCCGAGTTAGGGGACCCAGCTGCTTGCTGCTTACTACCTCTAGGATAAAAGGCAAATGCCTCGGCTTGATATTCAAACCTTCCATAATCTGACTCTAGTCTCTCATTCCATACTTATTGCAAATTACTCTCCTTCATGCACTTCTCGTTCCAGCTGAACCAGCCCATGTGCTATTCTCCACATTTCGTATTCAGTCTCCCACCTTCATGCCTGGAACATAAGCCCTATCCCCATCTGCTACTTAGAAGCCTTACCTTCCTTTAAGCCTCAATTGGAGTGCCGCCTGCTAAGAAAGTCTTACCCAGTTCCCCTGGTTGTTAGTGCTCTGCACATCTCCCCAAATTGTCTCGTATCCATTTACCTACTGGCAGTTAGGTGTTGCAAAGGATAGAGCTCCAGGCCTGGAGTCTGAAAGACCTGAATTCAAATTTGACTTCAGACACTTACTATCTGTGTGACCCTGGACAAGTCACTTGTTTGCCTCAGTTTCCTCATCTGTAAAATGAGCTGGAGAAGAAAATGCCAAATTGCTTCAGAATCTTTGCCAAGAAAAACCCCGGATGGGGTCACAAAGATATGAACATTTGTCCGTTAACTTTTGAAAATTCCCTCAGAAGAATGTAACCTCCTGGAGGGCAGAGATGACTTTTAACTTTTTGCCTTTAGGGCCTAGTGTTCTACCTTGCATCTAGTAAATGCTTCTTGCATTTCTGTGGGACCTAGGACAAATCGCTTGACCTCTCTGGGCCTCATCCATATCCAAAAATGATTACACGTAAATGTCTTCTAATTAATTAATTAGACTTCCCACTTTCCTGCTACTTCCTTTTAAACCTGTAATTTCTGTGACTTTTTTTTTTTAATCCCAGGGTATGAGATGTGTTCAAGAAAGGGCAATTCTTTTTCAGAGGGCTTTTATTCCTTTATGTCATTCCACCACTATAGAATGGATGAAAAATCACTTCATTTTTCCCTATAAAGGAAACCTAGAACCATCATTTTAGAGCACAGTTTTTAGATACTCAAGTAACCTCTTTTTGATCAGCTTCCTTGTCTGTAAAATGGGGAACAATAGTAGCTACCTGTTGTGGCGCTAAAACGACATACTCTTGCTAAAGCACTTTGCCAACCTGACAGTGCCAGAACCGTTTAGAACTAGCTAGAACTGAAAGAAGACAAAGGGTATCTAGCTTAACTCTTTCAGTTCTTAGGTCAGAAAGCAGAAGTCCAGAAAGGTAAAGTGGCTGAGTGTTGTTATTTTATTATTTGTTATTTCAGGAGAGATAAACTATAATCCAGACTCCCCTTACTTCCAAGTTGTGTTCAGTCTCTGCATTAAACCCTGGATGCCTCGGATTCCTTTCTCTGGGGCTAAAATCAAGAGGGATGGGAGTCCTCTTAAATTTTAGTTGTTGCTGGAGTGTTCTGGCCAGAACAGGTATTACATAGGAGACAAACACTGTTTTGCCTTGGATACCTGCGTCTTAGTTGGGAGAGCTCTAAAAGGGGGAAGGGGTGACTATCACTGTCAATGGAATTGGGTTTCTGTGGCTGGATCCTAGTAAGAGTCAGGTGGCAAGGTGGTGCAGTGAATAGAATGTTGGAGTCAAGATGACCTCAGTTCAAGTCCTGCCTCATACACTCCCTGTGTGACCCTGCGATACTCATGTAACCTCTCCTTGCCTCAATTTTCTCATCTATAACATGAGAATAGTAATAATAGTACCCACCTCTTTAAAGGTAAAGTACCTGGATTTTATTCCTATCTTAACAAAAGTCAGACAAGTATAAGGTTAGGGGTGAATTGAGTCAACCTCCCAACCCCAGTTACAGTAACTAACAATATATTCTTTTTTTTTTTGGAGGAGGGAAGGCAGGGTAGTTGGGGTTAAGTGACTTGCCCAAGGTCACACAGCTACTGAGTGTATCAAGTATCTGAGGTCGGATTTGAACTCAGGTCCGCCTGACTCCAGGGCTGGTACTCTACTCACTGTGCCACCTAGATGTCCCACTAACAATATATTCTAACCATGATACTTTCATCAGATAAGAAGACGAAGTATCTATTGAATGAATTCACAAACCAATCAAAGGCATTAAATTAATGTATGGCTTGAGCATCTTCTATAAAGTAGAAAATTGGTCTGGAACCCAGCAATGCTGTGTCTGGCAGCTTAGAGGAGAGATTAGTTCCAGCCAAGTCCCTGAGAAGCAATTGCTTGTTGGGAGGTGGGGAGCAGATTGGAGTTGGGCCTCTGCCTCTTGCCCCACCCCCTTGACCAGATGACAACCTTGTGAACTTTGGAGTCTCAGAATATTTGAGCTTTTCATTCATGTCCTAGCATTGTTCCCAGAACACTGAATTTTAGGATCCACATCAGAATCAAAGGACAAACAGGAACACTGAGGAAAGGCAGCTTCAAGACTTCATGGGGAATTCAGCCCAAGAGGAAACTTCTTGAGGACTCTATGAAGGGGAGAAAAGGACTTCCGTGGGTTGTTACCTTTGCACAGCATATGCTTTAAAGCTGCTTACACTCCCCAACCCCCTGAATCTGTATGCACAGGTGGGAAAGTATCACAGACTTTTGAGGGGGATGTTTTACACTAACTGTTCTTACTGTATCCCCTTAGTAAATAATCCTTTCTAAAAGCTAATTAGGTCTAGCTGACTAATTGATGCCACCTGCTAATCAATAGTGGAAGCACACTGGCGGGGGCTTGTGTGAGTTTTCTGTCATTGTTGTTGCTGAGTCATTTTCAGTTGTGGCTGATTCTTTGTGACCCCATTTGGGGTTTTCTCGGTAGACATACTGCAGTGGTTTGCCATTTCCTTCTCTAGCTCGTTTTATAGACGAGGAAACAGAGGAAAACAGGGTAAAGTGACTTGATCAGAGTCACATGGCTAGTAAGTGTCTGAGGCCAGATTTGAACTCAGGAAGAGAAGTTTTCCTGAGTCCAGGCCCAGTGCTCTATCCCCTGTGCTACCAAACCAGAAACACCACTCCTTCTCCCTTGCAAGCCATCAGGGTCCCCTAAAATCCAGAGGGAAAAAGTAGCAGCCTTGCTCTGGGGACCTTGCCTGCTAGTGCTAATGGAAGTTGGAAAAATAGCTTAAGAGCATGTGCTAGTCAGGTAAATAGCAGAATTTGTATTCAAATTCGGGTCCTCTGACTTTAAATCCAGTGCTATTTTCATGATGCCATGTGCCTCTTTGCATCACACCACCTGTGCAGTAGAGACTGGGATTCTGAGTAAGTCCAAGTTAAATTCGTCCTTCTAGTCTCCTAGACCCACAACTTTGTTGTCATTCTCCACTCCTTACTCTTCCACACCCGAAGTGAGGGGTGATCAGTTAATCTTATAGATTCTACCACCCACTAGCTCTCACATCTGTTTCCTTCTCTATGCTTGCCTGGCTACCACCATGGGTACTGCATAGAGGGTGGGTCCACCCAGCCTGTAATCTAGGGACTACCCAGAACAACCTTAGTTTTAGCCCTCATTACGTCTGGCCCGGACTATTGCAATAGCTTCCTAATTGGTCTCCCTAAATTCAAGGTTTTCCCTTCTCTAATTCATCCCCTATCTAGCTATTAAGTGATATTGCTTTAGGAATAAAAGCATAGGCCCTTGCTGAAATAATATACAAAGGATCCTCAGTCATTTAAAATCCACCACGACTCTTCCAGGCTTATAACAGGATACTTTCCTTCATACATACTGTGTTCCACTTCTTTTTGTTTGTTTGTTTTTTGGAGGGGGGAAGGCAGGGGTTAAGTGACTTGCCCAAGGTCATACAGCAAGTAAATGTGTCAAGTATCTGAGAGGTTGCATTTGAACTCAGGTCCTCCTGACTTCAGAGCCAGTGCTCTACTCACTGCACCACCTAGCTGGCCCTATGATCCACTTCTTAACAGAACTAAACCTTTTACTGTTCCTTACACTCTACAATCCACCTTCCATTGCTCTGCTCTTGCACAGGCTCTCTTTCGTGACTGGAACATACTCCCTTATAACCTCTTAAAATCTGTAGTTTTCTTCAAAACAGTTCAAACACCACTTTATGAAGCCTTGCCTAATCCTACCATCCCTGGTGCTTACTCTTCCTCCCAAGTACTCTGTATTTCTTTTGAATTTATTTTATCCATTCTTATGTACGTACATTTTGTCTTCTGTAGAATGTAAGACCCTCGAGGGTAGGGATTTTTACATTGTCTTTGTACCCCTTGCTGGACCAGGCAGACCACCTCGTTCTCTCATTGACTAGACCTATCCTGCAGACAAGAACCAGCATCTCTCTCAGCCGGAGAGATATAGCCCAAACTCAAGGAACTGCCTCCTGTCCGTTAGGTATTCAGAAAGACCTCATCATGCCAAGGACAGGCACAGATACAGATGCAGATCTGAACCTCTCATACCCACTTAACTGTATTCTACCTTCACGTGCAAATATAGCCCAGGATCTGATCACCTGCTGGCTCCCTCCCTTTCCTGCTGTGCCACTTTGGATAAATCATTCCCATTTGGCAGTAGGGGTGGCTTGTAGGGGCTTCTTGGCATTCTTCTAAATCAGGAGTTTCTCTGCTATATTGCGTATGGTCCATTATTGATCTTAGTCAATTCTATTTAGATTTATGTATTTTGGAAATACATTGACTTTAAATAATTGACTTTAAAAAGCACAATGCCTGGCTGCTTAGTAAATGCTTGTTGATTGATATAATTATATTTATTATAGATGTGTATGTTGTGGGAGTGGGTGGGAGCTGGGTGCAATTAAAATATATTTGTCTTAGATCTCTGTGCAGTATATCTTCCCCCTCTCCGCACCCCCCCCACCTCCTACCCTACCCACCCCCTTCACTTCAACTCAATTTCATTCAAAGTATTCCAGCAAGCATTTAAAAAAGTACATATTATGCACAGGTAGTAGGTGGTAGGCTTACTATTGTAGGTCTTGGGGTGGGTGGTGAGTAGAAAGACAACAAAAAGCAAGCTAGGCCCTCATGTGTGATCTAGGGGGAAAACAAGCATTGATATATAAATTGAAAATATATACAAGTGAATTTCAACAACTGGAGGTGGGACAGGGTGAACAAAATCAAAGATTCATAGCTTCAAAGGACTTTAGATTAGAGGGTATTAAGTCTAAACCCCTCATTTTTTTATAGGTGAAAAAACAGAAGCCCAGAGAGGTTCAATGACTTGCCCAAAGTCACACAGCTATGAAGTATCTAGGGCATATTTGATCCCAGGTCTTTAGGTCCATTTTCCTATCTACTATATTACACTGCCTGTCAGAAAAGGTTAGTGTAGGAGGTGGCACTTGAGCCGAACAGGATACAAATGTCTGGGTATGGTGGCCCATGGCAAATTAAGGCAACTGACTGAGCACCAGATTCATAGTTGGAAGGACCTGTGTTCAAATCCCACTTCTGCTACCTGTGTGGCCTTAGACAAGACACTTCACTTGGAGGACATGCGTTCAAATCCCACTTCTGCTATGTGCGTGGCCTTAGATGAGACTCTTCACTTTTCCGGGCCTCACTCTCCTATTCTGTAACATAACATACATAACATGTATGATCCTATGACTTCTAAGTTTCCTTCCATCTCTAAATCTATGAACCTCTGCTCTGACTGGACCATGAACTTATAGACTCAGCTGATATGGCTGCTCCAAGAATAAATCCCTATGCCTTGACTTTAAAGTTTCCTCCCTCTCTGCCAACCAACATATGGATCTGCCTTCTGACCTAACCATAGCCTAAAAAATCCAGTCTGAGTCTTAACTCTCTCCCAATAATATGTCTCTTTGTGGTCAATGAACCTAAGTGAAAAATGCATCCTCCTAGCCATGTATTTATTAAATCTCTGGTAGCATAAAAGCCTCATTTCAGAGTAATGCTCAGAATGAATTGCTTCCATGATTGTATCGTTAGAATGCACATGGAGGACTTCCTCATTCTGCATTCTAAGAGGACAATGTATCTTGGGGAGCATTAAGGATGCAAATTCAAACCATCAGGGCAATCAGCAAGAGACAGCTCAGACATGTGCAGGAGTCAAGCTAAAGACTTTATTCCAAGCCTCCCCTTAGGAGGAAGGCCTCCAGTAGCACCTGGCCCCAGATCCTGTCCCCGTGTGATCCTGGGCGGGTCACTTAACGTTTTTGTGGCTCAATTTCCTTATCTTCAAAATGAAATGTTGGACTTGGTGGCCCCTAAGGTACACCTAAGTTATGATACTACAAAAACAGGGGCCTCCCTTTTCTGGTCTGTGTAAGCTTTGAGTCAGAACTCCATGGCAACCCTCAGCAATGCTTCCTCGTGCTTGGGAGTTTACATAAATAAGAAGGGTATTTTCACAAGGTTCCGGGGCTCTGAACTTTGTCATCAGTCACCACCTTCAGAGCAAAGAAAATGAATGGTGCCGCTGCACTCAGTCCAGCACCCTCATCATTCTCCCTGCTCTACCCTTGGGAAGTTGCCTTTTTATCTTGCCCGAGATCTGCTCCCAGAGACAATGGCGAATCATTCTCAATTCGGTTTGGCCTTGCTCCTGTGAGAGAAATTACTCTTCCCTGGGCAGTGTGGAAAATTATAGAAGTGATTAAAAGCCTCCCCTTTCTTCCCTCTCTGTCACTGGATCTTTTTTTGTTGTTGTTGTTCCATGGATTGGTCAGAAAGAACTTGTCATCGTAGTCACAGAACTGTCTTGTCCCCAACTCCTAAGACTAGCTGCTGATTTGCTATTCCTTAGTCCATGAGCGTTACTTCACCTTATTGTATCAGCTACAAACTTAGACAGATTCAGAATTAGGGCAGCTGAGACGTTAGCTTGGATAGCATTAAGGAAGCCTATGTGAGAAATTCCTTCAATGTAGTGATACTTAGATGCAATGTTTTTTGTTGATGTTGTCGTCTGTCTCTTTGTGACCCCATTTGGGGAAGATGCTAGAGTGGTTTGCCGTTCCCTTCTCTAGCTCATTTTACAGATGAAGAAATGATTTAGGCAAACGGAGTTAAGTGACTTACCCAGGGTCACATGGCTAGAAAGTGTCTGAAGTTGGATTGGAACTCGTCTTCCTGACTCCAGGCCCGGCACTCTCTCCATTACATCACCTAGCTGCCCTGAAAGATCCTAACATCATATAGATCTAGGGCAAGAAGGGACCTCAGTGGACCTCTAGATCAGCTGTCTCATTTTAAGATGAGGAAACTGAAGCCTGGGGATACTAGGGCCTTGCTCAAGGTTATACAGGTAGTAAGGAAAGAGGCAAGATTCAAACGCAGGTCTTTTGACTGGAGCCAGAGGTCTTTCTACTATTTCAGTGCTATCACCTTCACAGGACTCATGAACCTTAAGGGAGCACACAAATGTGATTGATTATCATTATTAATATTCTTACTAGTTACTGATAATAGTAATAATTCTAATTTTTCCATACCATTCAGAAAGGCATGTGATAAAGTAGATAGAAGACTGGCCTGGAGACCAGAGAAATCTGGATTCAAGTCTTGTCGATGACACATAGGAGTTATATGTGTCCATGGGTAAGTCATTTAACTTTTCAGTCCCCAAGGTAACTCTCTAAGGGTACATGACCTACAAATGAGTTACCTGCGATTCAGAAAAGAACACTTGCCAAGCAACATTGGTAGAGGACTTTCTGTATCAGAAGTTCCCTGCAACAAAATCATAGGTCTAGCACTCTCATCCCCTTTGTGCCCAAACCACTATACAACGTACCCCATTCAGATGTCACCATGTATTGTTTATGGAGATAGCTGAGTGACTGTGTTATTATGAAAAGGAAGCATCTTGGTGTGGGAGGCTGGGAGTCAGGGAACTGTTCTGGTCCAGGTCCTACAGCTAGCTAGCTCTGTGACCTTTGTTGTTGTTGAGTTATTTCCATCATGTTTGACTCTTTGCGATCCCATTTGGGGTGTTCTTGGCAAAAATACTGGAGTGGTTTGCCATTCCCTTCTCCAGCTCATTTTACAGATGAGGAAACTGAGGCAAACAGGGTTAAGTGACTTGCCCAGGGTCACACAGCCAGTAAGCGTCTGAGGCCAGATTTGAACTCAGGAAGATGACTCTTCCTGACTCCAGACCCAGCACTCTGTCCACTGAGCCATCTTGTGTGACCTTGAGTAAAGTCATTTTACCTCTTTTGGAGTTTTCTGATTTGTAAAATGTAGAGGGTGAACTATAAAAGCTCGAAGTTCTCAGGATCTCTTATCATAGGAACACTCTCCTAGGGTGCAAAATGCTGATAAGGGTGCTGACGTTTCTTTCTTTCTTTGGCTGCCATGTCCACCATTTGTGTGCTATTATTATTCTGTTGTGGGAAAAGATTTAATTCAACTCCAAGAACAGTTATTAAATGCTTACTATGTGTCAGGCATGGTGCTAGGTGTTAGAAATACAATGACAAAAACAGGATAATGCTTGTCCTCAAGGGGTTTATGTTATGCATCTACCAAAATACTTTTTCTCATTTTCTTTTTTTATGTTTTATTATCTTAATTTTTAAATGATCAAGAATTCTTTTTTTCTTCTTTCTACCTCCCCCCACTCATTGAAACAAAAAAAAATGAAGGAAGGAAGGAAGAAAGAAATATGAAGCTCCTGTGTCATGTAAGCAGTTATGCAAAACTTATTCTGACAATGGCAATGTCCAAAAATGCGTATCTTTTTCTGCAGGTTAGTCCATCATCAATCTGTCATGAGGTGGACAGTGCTCTTCTTATAACACCTTTGCAATTATGCTTAGTCAGAATGTCATTGATCAGGGTTCTTAAGTCTTTAAAAAATTGCTGTTTTTTAAAAAAAACATTGACTTTCTAGAAATTATTGTCAAATTCTGTTCACTCCTCTCTGCATCAGTTTGAGTTTTCACATCTCTTTGAAACCACCATTTTTTTCATTTCTTATAGCACAATAGTATTCCATTCCATTAATAATATAATAATATATTTTTCTTTCAAACCAAGTGCCTGAAGTAGGTTAGAGTTTAGGTGGAGAAAAAAACTTGTGAGAAGGACAAGTAACTGGAGTTGACTGGTGTAGAAGAGAGGGAAAATGAGAGCAATGAGAAAGAAGACTTTGGAATTTCGAGGAGCAGAGGAATGAGGAGGGTTGCAGAAATTAAATTTATTTCAGTCTTACAAGCTCCTACCATGATGCACTTACCTACTAAGCACTAACAGGATACAAAGACAAAAATCAAAGCTTTATCTATCCTACATACAACTCGATCAATGTCTTGATGAGAAATATCTTTGCCAATTTGATTGAAATTTCTTCAGCCATTTGTGTTTGTTTTGTTTAAGCCAGTACCTACGGAGCTAGGCCTAATTTGTTTTAAGTCAAAGTTCAGGGTTGGAATTCCATTCATACAATCCTAATTCATAATAAAAGCCCACCTATTGAAATAGTAAGATTTTGTGAATGAGAGAAAGAAATCAGAAGAAAGAATAAGAAAAACAAGTGAAAAAAAAACTTCAGCTGTTTTAGGACCTTTCAAAGAATAAATCCTTCCCAAAAATATACAGAAAAAACACAAAAAGAATTCAAGAATAACTTAACACAAACAAGAAAATGATTTTGGTACTACTTTGTTAAATTTAATATATAACCAAAAAAACTACATGTAAGGGAAATTTGTAGTTTCCTAGATAATCCTTTTTTATCCTTCATTGCATATGGAAATGTATGTTGAGGATAAAATTCACAATAAAAATAAAATTTAAAATAAAAAATCCATTACATGAAGGTGGTGTTAGACAAAGGAACTTCGCCTACATGAAGAAAATAGGAGAGCAAGCTGTTTCCAACAGAGTGGTGCCTTGGTAGTGGAAGATGAGACAGAGGAAGATGGTTGGCTTCCTAGTAATATGGCAGTTCTGTGGCTTGTTCTTAAGTCAGAAACAGCAATTTATTTAGTTGGTTAACAAACAATTATTGAGTCTCTTTTCGTTTTTGGGGGTAAGCCAAAGTGGTCCTTAAGGAAAGTACAATTAAATTGGAAGACAAAAAATATCCACAAGAAATAACTTGAGAACAGTTGTACAGCAAAATATTAACAAGTACAAAACAATCCATTATACCCCTTGCTGAGGAGATGCAGGATAAAGGAATGCTGAGAGTTGGGATAGGACTAATCAGGGTCAGCTTCCTGGGGCTGATGTGTTTTGAGATGCAGTCTTGAGAGACATATCGCATACAACATAACAGGTGTCATACCTATAGCCCTGGTCTAGCAAGTGATGTCTTAGGGATGGCAAATAAATGGCCATAATTAGGAAATACAAGTCATATTATGGGATGAAAGAGAGTTAAGATTAGAGTGTTAGAGGCTTAGGTTGAACTTTGGGAGGTCTTTGAATCCAAGGTATAAGAATTTGGGTTTGATACAAGAGATTATAAAGAGAAATTGTTGACTGTTGAGTAGGGAATGATATGATTAGGTGGAAAAATAAGAGAGAAAATTAAGAAGGAAGTAAAAAAGAGTAGAAAGCAAGAGAATAAACACTCCAGTTGGAATTTTTTCTAGCTTGCTGGAGCAATGAGGAATGGATTGATTGAGCCTGAATAAAATACATTTTTTTTTTGTTCTGGCAAACCCATACAGTGATTTGTCACTAAACAGAAGACAGATTCAATATAGCAATTATAGATTATAGTCCTTGAGATCATCAGTTTAGAGATGGAAAGAACATCAGAGGTCATCCAGTCTAACCTTCTGATTTTACAAACTGAGGCCTAGAAATCAATGGTGGCTTGCCCAAATTCAAGCAGTTAGTAAATGGCAGAGATTTGAACCCAGGTCTTCTAACTCCAGAGTCAGTACTCTTTCCAATGTAACATGCTTCTTCTGAAATAAGTCACAGAGTGAGGAGTGCATGGTGCTAAGAATATAGAAGGTATTCAATGGACAGCCTCACTTATGTTTGTGCCAACTTAGAATAGGAAGGTCATTCTTTGTTCCCTATAGACTTACCAGTTTCTAGACTCTACTTTTCTTGATGATTAGCTACCATTTAACTAATCTCTATTCCTTTCCTTGTATTTTTCACCAATGTAACCATAGAGTGCTTCTGGAATGTAGTTTGTGTGAGAAAATGCCTTGTAACACAAACGTTTGTGGCATAAGCATTCTGATATCTTTTTAAAACTTGTACTTGGAAATGGCTTCATAGCCTGGCATTTTCAGGGAATGGGAGAGCAAGTAGCCTCATTATTGATAAATATTTTAAAACACGTGGTATTTACCCAGAAGGCCCCAGTGGCTCAATATGCCTCCTGCAGAAATGGCATGTAATAAAAAACCCTGGAATGAAATTTCAGAGGAAAAAAGGATACTGCACTTAAACAAAAATTCAATAAAAGAAATGTTAGGAAATCCCCAAAGCATTCCAACCAAGTTATGGATTAATTGCTTGGCACGTTTCCTTTTTTAATTCCAAGCTGCCTTTTTGTTATCTGAGTAAACATAGCATCTAGAAGGAATCGACTCTAGCCAACAACCACAGCCTATTAACATCATGACTGATAATGATGATAATTCCACAAGGCTTTGACAAAGTCCACAAATAAGCAGTATTTGACCAGCAGAGATGGTGTTGGGAAGGAAGAAGAAAATAATCTTGTTCTCCTTTTTGGCAGAAGAAAGAGGAAAGTCAGCTGATGGAGGAGGGCCTGTCTTTTTCCCCATCTTCACAGTCTTCCATAAAAGATCTAAGGATGCCTGTGAAGATGTTGAGAAGAATGAACTTGGAAGCAGTACAATGTGGGCCATGAACAGCCTGAGAAATTCTGCCTGAGGTCCTGATCCTGTAACCTGAATAGAAGCTCTAATGCCAGTGGATATCAAGCCAGGAGAGGGTTGTAAAATTATAAAATGGGTAGTTATCATGTTTGTTCATGTGTTAAGGAAAATGTTTTGTTTTGGGTTTGTTTTTTTTTTTTTGGCAGGGCAATTGGGGTTAAGTGACTTGCCCAAGGTCATACAGCTAACAAGTGTGTCAAGCGTCTGAGGCTGGATTTGAATTCAGGTCCTCCTGACTCTACTCACTGTGCCACCGAGCTGCTCCAGAAAATGTCTTCATTAGAGATCATTTTAGTTATGTAATGCAGCTCTTCTTCTTTCCTCCTTTCCCCCACCAATTTTCTCCACACTTCTAGAGAGCAGGTATGGGGCCTTGTGTATTCCTTACAGAGAAGCTCTTTGAAAGTTAAATGACTATCATTTATAAACGTGTCCTTTTGGATGAAACTTTAGTTTAAAAAATGACCATGACAAATAGGGTCAAAAATGAATCACAACTAAAAGATGGGGTTCTAAACTCCTGGCAATGCCCTTTGAATGTATTAGTATTCTGGCTACTTCCCAACACTATGTAAGGGTTGTTGTTTGTTCTTTGTTTCTGAAGAGGAGCAATGAGTGATGTCATGACTTGGGCATGAATTGGATTGAAGTGAGGCAGAGTCGTGCAAAGTTGTCAGCCTCACTCAGACTTCCTGAGTCATTGAAGTCCAAGATTCTCTGATGGAATGATTCTGGTAAGAACAAGATGTCTTCCTGCCTCATGACCACCGTCTCTTGAGGGTTGTAGTATATTAAGAACCCATTGACAAGCTCTTCAGCTTCCAGACTTTGGACAATGCCCTACATCTTTTAAAATTCTAACTTTTTCTAACTATGATAGAGAAGCAACATAGCAACTCATCATGATTTCTGCCAGTGTGAGGGGGAGGAGTGCTTATTGTAGCTCATAGCCAACCTATGAAGTGCCCCATATCACAGGGCCAGGAAATAGGGCCTT
The DNA here is from genome assembly GCF_011100635.1 of Trichosurus vulpecula. Classification (NCBI taxonomy): domain Eukaryota; kingdom Metazoa; phylum Chordata; class Mammalia; order Diprotodontia; family Phalangeridae; genus Trichosurus; species Trichosurus vulpecula. The sequence continues at coordinate 391,031,883 of NC_050573.1, read as the reverse complement.
GACCTGAAGCCAGACTCCAAGTGCAGTGGTCTTTCCATTACCCCGTAATAAAATAATAGCAATATTTATGTAAGACCTTTAAGTTTTGTAAAGTGCTTTACATAATTTATCTTCTTTGATATTCACAGCAACCCTGCAAAATAATTGCCATTATTATCTGCATTTTTACAGATAGAGACGCTGAGGCCGAGAAAGGTTAAATGATTTACTTGCCCAGGGCACACAGCTAGTATGGGTTTGAATCAAGATTTGAACTCAGATCTTCCAGATTTTGAGGCCTGCCCTCTAACCACTATGTCATTTAGCTTCCTGCAAACATCTTTTGTGGTTGTGAGCAAGTTATTTAATTGTGCTGATAACATGGATGTGGTTTTAAGTACTAAAAAGACCTTAGAGATAATCTACTCCAACCCCTTCATTTTATAGATAAGGAAACAGGCCTAGGGAGGTTTAATAACATGCCTGAGTGAAGTGGCATAAATTACAGTAGGTCATTAGAGAGATGGAGTCCACAGCTCTCAAGGCTACTGTCTTAGTCTCAGTTTCCTGATCTCTAAAACAGGCATAGTAATACTTGTGCCTTTCAGGATTGTTGTGGGGACCAAACGAGACAAACGAGATAACTGATGTGAAGAGTTCTGTGTTTCTACAAACTCTCTCCCCTATTAGAGTGTGACCTCCTTGAGAGGAGGGACTGTGGATTTTGATTTTTCTTTGTATCCCCAGTGCTCACCACAGTGTCGGGCACAAAGTAAGCACTAAATAAATGCTTATTGACTGATTTTGTCAGTATTGTTTATTATTATTAATAAATAATTAGTTAATTAATAGTATAATGAGGCAATTGACTAATCACAATTAGTTAAATATTATTTTAGTTAATAATTAGTTAATTTGACTTTTCAAGAAAGGGTTTGGAATGATATTAAAATTCTGGATTGTATCCCTCTCTTATATTGACTGATTTCCCACTAATGCAGATACACAGAGATTTGAGTGGTTTTATGGGCTGAAACAATGACGGCTGATCAAAGAGTGTTTATTGGTATAGTGGAAAGAGAAATGTTTCTGGAGTCTGAAGATCTGGGTTCAAATCCTCTATCTCATGCTTACTACTTATGTGGTCTTGGGAAAGTCCCTTAATATCCACGGAGGTTAGTTTTTTCATTAGAAAGTGAGGGGAGTGGACTAGAGGTGTTCTGAGGACACTTCCAGCTTCAATTCTATGATCCTGTTGTCAAGATTATGACAAGATGCCTAGCCTGAAGATCTAATCCATCAGCACATGTATCTTGTACAGTCACCAGTGATGGACAGTGACCTGGGCCTAGAATTGAGCAGGAGGAAGCCAAATTGCCTTTGGGAAATTGAATAGTACTTTGCATGACCCCAAGTTTCTCCCTTAAACAAGAAGATATCTTTTTACATGAATTGTTCCAGTAAACTAAATCACTAAATATCACTGTCTCTGAAGCAATATTAAAGTTTCAAGTCCCTCATAAAACAAAGCAGAGATGCATGGTGGGGACAACAGGCCGTATCATATTCCTAAGGAAGAATTGCCCTGGTTTAAAAAAAAGTACATTATTTGAGGGATGAAGCATCATAAAAGGGCAAAGGATCATTAGTGATGACCCAAAGGCTCCATTAATAACCACACAGTGTCAAGAGAGTTAGAGGAAGATTCCAAGCACTTAGATGGACCCACAGTGGAAGATTTATGGAAGTACCTGGACAAAAATAGCACAGGATCAGGAAACAAAGATACACTTAGATTTGCTTTATTGGCCTCTCTGTTTCTTCTCTCTCTCTCTCTCTCTCTCTCTCTCTCTCTCTCTCTCTCTCTCTCCCTCTCTCTCCCTCTCTCTCTCTCGATTCTGGGCATTTTCACTAGCTGTTCCCCATTCATGGAGTGCTTTTCCGCTCATCTGTACCTCCTGGCTTCCTCTTACCTTCTACAGGAAGTCTTTCCTGATCTTCCTTCTTGGTAGTACCTTGCCTTGGTAGGTTGTTTATGCTTGCATGTTATCTCCCTCTTTAGATCTGAAGATCCTCTGGGGCAGGGACTGTCTTTTACCTTTCTTTGTATCTCCAGGGCTTAGCACATTGTCGTTGCTGTCATTCAGCCTTCTGTCTTCAGTTGTGTCTGACTGTGACCCTGTGGATCACAGCATGTCGATATCGTCTACAGGGTTTTCTTGGCAAAGATACTGAGTGGTTTACCATTTCCTTGTGCAATGGATTAAAGAAAAAGAGGCTAAGTCACTTACCCAAGGTCACACAGCTAGGAAATGTCTGTGAACTTATTTGAACCCAGGTCTTTCTGATTCCAGACTCAGCTCCATCCACTGAACCACCTAGCTGTCTCCCTAGCATATAGTAGCTGCTTAATAAATGTTTATTGACTGAATGACTCACTTTGATAAGATTATTGAGCCATCAAAATACCAAAGTCAATATAGAATTAAATCAAAGGATGCTGATTTGGGATTATAAAACTGCACATGAATTTGAAAAAAATCAGTCAGTATTTAAGAGCTTAAAGTAACCTTACAAATATTTTTAACCCACTCATTTTACAGATGAGAAAAATGAAACCTGAGGTGTTAATTAAGCAATCTTGCCCAGGGTTACGTGGCTAATTAGTGGCAAAGTTGGTTCTAGAACCCAACTCTAAGGAAAGGACCTATTATAACCTATGCAGGCAGCCAGATATCAAAGAAATCTCATTATTCTAAAGAAATGCAATTGCTTATTTGTATATAACGGCCTTAGGGACAAATTTCCACTCTTGGAACTATCATCATCTAGTCATCTCTATAATCATTTTATCTTCATAATCCCTCACATTTATGAAGTCCTGTTAGGTTTGCAAAGCACTTTAAGTGTATCATCTCACTGGATCCTCACAACAAACAGTGAGGTAGGTGTTATTATTAGCTCCATCTTACAGATGAGGAAACTGAGGTGGAAGGAGGCTGAGTGACTTGTCTAAAATCACATAGCTAGTATTTTAGGCAGAATTCAATTTTAGGTCTTTGTGACTCCAAGCACAATGTTTTATCTATTCTTCCATCTTGTTAACATCATCATCATTATCATTTTTTTCCCCTATATCCAGGGTTAGTGTTATGATTCAAGTTAATTTTTTGGGGGGAAATGTAATTGAGTTCTGTGGGATGGACAAACACATTGTTTTATTTTCTTTGAAGAGAAGCATCCCAAATTCACAACGTTTGCTTGTCCACCCATTCTACTATTATCTGTTGGTTGAGTACCTATTGAGACCTAGGTGCTAGAAACTTTCCTAGGCATTGTAAAGTATATAAAGATGAAAAAGATCATGTCTTTGAGATCTTACAGTTTTGTTAAGACTCAAGAAATGCCTCCTAAGCTAAAGCACAAGAAAATGTGTGACATGACATGAGTGTGTTTAAACAAAGTACTTTGTGGGGTTAAAGGAGGAAGAGATGCTGGTTTATGTGGAGGGTCAGGGTTAGGCTTCATGGAGAAATGAGAGAAGAGATTTCACCTGGCTGAAAGCTCCCTACGGTCTCCTTTTCTTCCCTTGGACTCCTCTTCACCTATTCCCTTCTCTCCATCTCTTCTTTTTTTTCTTCCTCTTTTCTTCCTTTTCCCTTTCCCAGAATCCCTTTTCTTTCAGTGTGTGGTATGTTTTCCCTCCCATCCAGGCCCACCTAGCTCAACTGTTCTTGTTACACCCCTACCTGTTATAGAGGTGATGTTTGCGAGTTAGAAGATCTGGATCCCACTTCTAGCACCATCACTTACCACTATGTAACACTGGGCAAGTGACTTAACTTCCGTAAGTCTCACTTCCCTTAGTTGAAAGTTGAACTGGATAACAATATTTACACCGTCTCCTCATGGCTGTGTCTAGTATTTTCATGGCCCAGGTAGGTTAGTCAGTTGTGCCCTGCTCATCCTGTGCACGCTTTGGGGCTGTTTTTGGTTTTTTTTTTGGAGGGGGGAAGGCAGGGCAATTGGGGTTAAGTGACTTACTCAAGGTCACACAGCTAGTAAGTGTCAAGTGTCTGAGGTTGGATGTGAAGTCACATCCCCCTGACTCCAGGGCCGGTGCTCTACTCACTTCACCACCTAGCTGCCTCTTTTTTTTTGTTATTATCATGCCAAATTTAATATGATTTTTTAAAAAAGATAATGTTAACAGAAATCCAGTTTCACATGTGACCCTCTTTTGAATTGTTTCCTGTATATTGAAATGTTCAGCACTTAACACCAGTTGCCCTGCCTTCCCCCCTCCAAAAAAAAAAAGGTTCATGTTTGTTGATGTTTGCTAAGGTCATCAGGTTTGGTAATAAAAAATAAAAATTTTAAAAAGAAGCCATCAGGAAAAACTACTGTATATAACAAAAGAAATCAGACTAATTTAAAAAAAATCCTCATACTGAAAGCAAAATGGCATCCTGAAAAGATTATTGGTTTTGGATTCACATTATCTCAATTTGAATCAGAATTCTGTTACTTACTATGTGAGGTCTTTAAGGAAGTTACTTAACTTCTTTGGGCCTCATTTTCTCATCTCCAAAATGAGATAGTTAGAGGCAATAATCTATAAAGTCTCTTCTATCTTTAAATTCTATGATCTCATTGTAAAAAGCTTTCAGGCATAGATTTTCAAGATATCTCAAAATGGTGCTTGAGAACTGCCTAACAGGTATTCATTCTTCTTTATTTTGTTTTGTTTTGTTTTATTTTATTTCATTTTTATTTAATATATTTAGTTTTCAGCACTGATTTTCACAAGAGTTTGAATTACAAATTTTCTCCCCATTTCTATCCCCCCCCCCACTCCAAGATGGTGTATATTCTGGTTGCCCCGTTCCCCAGTCAGCCCTCCCTTCTGTCACCCCACTCCCCTCCCATCCCCTTTTCCCTTTCTTTCTTGTAGGGCAAGATAAATTTCTACGCCCCATTGCTTGTGTATCTTATTTTGTAGTTGCATGCAAAAACTTTATTTTTTTGTTTTTGAACATCTGTTTTTAAAACTTTGAGTTCCAAATTCTCTTCCCTATGCCCTTCCCACATACCCTCCCTAAGAAGTCAAGCAATTCAACATAGGCCACATGAGTATCATTATGTATAACCCTTCCACAATACTTATGTTGTGAAAGACTCACTATATTTTGCTCCATCCTAACCTATCCCCCTTTATTGATTTTCTCCCTTGACCCTGTCCCCTTTCGAAAGTGTTTGTTTTTGATTACCTCCACCTCCATCTGCCCTCCCTTCTATCATCCCCCCCTTTTTATCTTCTTCTTCCTCCTTTTTTCCTGTGGGGTAAGTTACCCAATTGAGTATGTATGGTATTCCCTCCTCAGGTCAAATCTGATGAGAGCAAGATTCACTCATTCCCCCTCACCTGACTTCTCTTCCCTTCCTACAGAACTGCTTTTTCTTGCCACTTTTATGCGAGATAATTTACCCCACTCTATCTCTCCCTATCTCCCTCTCTCAATATATTCCTCTCTCATCCCTTAATTTGATTTTATTTCTTTTAGATATCTTCCCTTCATCTTCAACTCACCCTGTGCCTGCTCTCTCTCTGTATATATATACACATACATATATACATACATACTCACATGTACATATATATACATAAACATATATATATATATATATATGCATATTCCCTTCAGCTACCCTAATACTGAGGTCTCATGAATCATACACATCATCTTTCCATGTAGGAATGTCAACAAAACAGTTCAACTTTAGTAAGTCCCTTGCCATTTCTTTTTCTTGTTCTTTTTCTTGATTACCTTTTCATGCTTCTCTTGATTCTTGTGCTTGAAAGTCAAATTTTCTATTCAGCTCTGGTCTTTTCACTGAGAAAGCTTGAAAGTCCTCTATTTTATTGAAAATCCATATTTTGCCTTGGAGCATGATACTCAGTTTTGCTGGGTAGGTGATTCTTGGTTTTCATCCTAGCTCCATTGACCTCTGGAATATCATATTCCAAGCCCTTCAATCTTTTAATGTAGAAGCTGCTAGATCTTGGATTATTCTGATTATGTTTCCACAATACTCAAATTATTTCTTTCTGGCTGCTTGCAGTATTTTCTCCTTGATCTGGGAGCTCTGGAATTTGGCGACAATATTCCTAGGAGATTTCTTTTTGGGATCTTTTTGAGGAGGTGATTGGTGGATTCTTTCAATTTCTATTTTGCCCTGTGGCTCTAGAATATCAGGGCAGTTCTCCTTGATAATGTCTTGAAAGATGATATCTAGGCTCTTTTTTTGATCATGGCTTTCAGGTAGTCCAATAATTTTTAAATTATCTCTCCTGGATCTATTTTCCAGGTCAGTGGTTTCTCCAATGAGATATTTTACATTGTCTTCCATTTTTTCATTCCTTTGGTTCTGTTTTATAATATCTTGATTTCTCATCAAGTCAGTAGCTTCCACTTGCTCCAATTTAATTTTTAAGGTAGTATTTTCTTCAGTAGTCTTTTGGACCTCCTTTTCCATTTGGCTAATTCTGCCTTTCAAGGCATTCTTCTCCTCATTGGCTTTTTGGAGCTCTTTTGCCATTTGGGTTAGTCTATTTTTTAAGGTGTTGTTTTCTTCAGTGTACTTTTCAGTATTTTTTTGGGTCTCCTTTAGCTAGTCATTGACTTGTTTTTCATGGTTTTCTCGCATCCTTCTCATTTCTCTTCCCAATTTTTCCTTTACTTCTCTAACTTGCTTTTCCAAATCTTTTTTGAGCTGTTCCATGGCCTGAGACCAGTTCATGTTTTTCTTGGAGGCTTTTGTTGCAGGCTCTTTGACTTTGTTGACTTCTTCTGGCTGTATGTTTTGGTCTTCTTTGTCACCAAAGTAAGATTCCAAAGTCTGAGACTGAATCTGGGTGCGTTTTCGCTGCCTGGCCATATTCCCAACCAATTATCTTGACCCTTGAGTTTTTCAGCAGGGTATGACTGCTTGTAGACGGAAGAGTTCTATGTTCCAAGCTTGGGGGGATGTGCCAGCTGTGCCACACCAGCACTCCTCCTTCCCCAAGAACCCCCAAACTGGACTGGACTTAGATCTTCAGCAGGCTGTGCACTCCTGCTCTGATCCGCCACTTAATTCCTCCCACTAGGTGGACCTGGGGCAGCAAGCAACTGCAGCTGTATTTCTGTAGCTGCCCCACCTCCGCTGCCCCCGGGGCGGTAGCCGAACCATGAACTCCTTCCACTCCCGTAGCTTTTCCCACTAACCTTCTCTGTTGTCTTTGGTGTTTGTGGGTTGAGAAGTCTGGTAACTGCTGCAGCTCACTGATTCAGGGCGCTCACCTAGCTGCCTCTTTAGGGCACTTTTGAAGAAAGCATTTTGCAAATCTTAGGGTACTCTAGGAATGTGAGATTTTTCTGTACAGGGGAGATACAGGGGAGGCATCCTCTACAGAACACTGTTAAAGAGGGCATTTAATTAGAATTATTAGCGACATTATTGCAAGAACATATTGGTTCTGGCAATGCTTTACTAGTCACACCTGTATAAAGGATCTCTATATATTTGGCTCAAAGGGATCATTGTTTGAAGATGCTTTGTCATACCTGAAAGCAATGTAATTAGTAATAAAAATGACATTTTTAAAAAATCTAGCATTTAGATTTTAATCCCCTTTCATTAATTCACATGCTTGTAACCTAATCCACGAGCCTGTTTTGTTTAGAAAACAGAGTGTATGGTCATAATGAAATATGCAACAGTAACTGCTCCCCTAAATTGTCCCTGTGTAAAACAGTATTAAAGTTGAGTCAGGGCAGCAGGATCTGAGCCTGCCAAGGAAATCTAGGTTCTTGGGTTCCTTATTATCTTTGTGACCTTGGGTAAATCTCTCAACCTAGGACTAAAAAGCTTCCAAGCTCCCTTTTAGCTTTAAGTCTATGATCTTATTGTTGTGTTGTTGTGTATTGTTGTGTTTGTCCTTTGTTTTCGAAGAGGACCATGGTATCAGGGAAATGATGACATGACTTGTAGTTGACTTTGATTTGAGTGAGGGAGGGCTGTGTGAGGTCACCAGCCTCGCTTTCTCCTCCAGAGTCATCTGGATCTAGTGACCAGATATCCATCAGGATGACTGGAGATAATCCAGGATGCAATGGGAGACTCTGGCCATTTTAGGCTCAGGCCTTTGATGAACTATTTTTCTTTGGAACAGCAACCCTGAGGATCTTCCCCTCCCAACTTGATTTTTTTTCTTTTTAATTAAAGGGGCCATCCCTTGACTCACTTCTTAAAGAGGCCTATTCACTGAATGGGTATTACCTTACTCTAAGTAAGTACATGATCCTATACATAAGAACAAAAAGAGAGCTCAGGTTAGTCCAACCTGGGTCTGATCAATGATCCCTTATAGAATGTTGCCCTAGAAGGGTCTTCCACTTTCCATTTGAAGACCTCCAGCAAAGTGGAACCATTGCTTATGGAGGCAATCTAATTCACTGTTAAGAAAGTTTTGGTTGTCAGGAAGCTTTCCTTACATCAACCCTAAATCTGAAAGCAGCTTCCACCCATCCCTTCTGGTTTTGTTCCCTAGAGTCAAGTAGAATGAGACAAGCCTCTTTTTAATGTGAAGAGAATCATGTCCCCTCTAAGTCTTTTCTTCTCCGACAATTTCTAGCTTTTTCAACGTGTCCCCCAGTCTGTTCACCATTTCTAGTGGTTGTTTGCTGAACTTGCTCTCACTTGCCTATGTCTTCCTCAAAGGTGGTGCCCAGAACTGGACACAGTTCCAAATTCACCTCAGTGTGAGAGACTGCCAAATGTTTTTCTGAAGTGCAAATTTACTTGATTTACAGCATCCTTCTGAGCCTGTCAAAGTAAATGTAAGGTTAGTATGTTAAAAAAAGGGAAAAGTAAACAAGGTTAGTATGGCACAACAAATTCTTTATGATATCTTATTGGCTTTTATTGATTACTGGTACTATTTCATATGCTCACAAACCATCTCCTTAATACCATATTGTAGGCCTTTTCCAGGAATAGAAATTTCTTGTTGATTTTATGGTTTGCAGACTCTACCCTGTTACATTTTTTGAAAACTGAGCACCATATGTTCTTTTGCAGTGCTATGGTATGTCCCTCTGTTCTCCATGAACTTTCAGAGATTACCAGTTGTGGCAGACTTATCAGTCATGTCTGCCCCATTTGGTGTTCTAGAATGTGGCTTATCTAGAGAAGCTTCATTGTATAGCAGACAAGGAGGTAGCCTTTGAGTAAGAAAGGCTCAGGTTCAGATTCTGCTTTGGGTCCTTAATAGCTTCATAACTCTGGTCAAGTTGTGTGACTGCTATGTGCTTCAGTTTCCTCTCTTGAAAAATGGGTGGATTGCACAGGAAGATCTTGAATGAATGAATGAATGAAATATTTAATAAGTACTCACTATGTGCAAAGCACTATTGCTGAATTCTGGGGATACAAATATAAAAGTAAGAGCCCCTGCTTTAATCAGGGATAGAATGCATATGGAAGATTTCAGCTGTAAGTCAGATGGAAAAGTCCCATGGTTCTTAGGGTATAGTGGGAAAGCAGATGGTAAGGCTTCTTCTATAATGTCATTCTTTCATATCACTATTTCCCAGGCTCTTGGGTCCAGGGTCCTATACTGTTGCCATCAGAAGAGAATCATGTCCCCTCTAAGTCTTTTCTTCTCCTACAATTTCTAGGTTTTTCAATGTGTCCCCCAGTCTGTTCACCATTTCTAGTGGTTGTTTGCTGAACTTGCTCTCGCTTGCCTATGTCTGATGGTGGTCAAGGTGGTGATGGTCTAATGTCTCATGTCCTTTTCAGCTCTAAATCTATCATCCTGACCACTTAATCTCATTAGGGCAGCCAGGTGCTGTCTAAAATACTCTTGTTTTTTTGAATTCCTACTCTCTGTGAACCATTTCTTTTTAATCCTCCTGAGACTGAAGATTTATCTCTTTGGAAGAGAAAATATGTGCAAAATAGAAATAGGGGAGTTCATCTTGTTCAATGTCATCTATTATCATTATCCCATTCACTCAGAGCAGCAGTTCTATACTTTCTCTGCTCCTCTGTTTGCCTTCAATACCACAAAAATTCCTCATTGGTTGTTTTTAGTCTTTATCATTAGCCACAGCTCCTTGTTTTCTTTGGCAATGCTGGCAGAGTTCTTCTAGGACGATGTTCCTGTTTTGTATTCACCCTCAGTAACTCACCCTTGCTTTCATCTTCTCTAAATCTTGTCTCTACAAAATATCCGTAGATGAGTTCCTTGCCATTCTACGTCAGTCTCTTTAGCCAGCTCCTCCTCATCACAATTATTTCTCCTTGTTCTTTCAGAATTTTATAGTATTGTAGGAAATCATAGATTTGGATCTGGAAGAGTCCAACCCCAAAGAAACGGAGGCACAGAAAAGTCAGGTGGCTTGTCCAAGGTCCCATAGCTAGTGTTTCTGAGGATGGATTTGAACTTTCTACAATACCATACTATATCTGTTTCATTCTTGAGAGCTTTTCACCTCTCATAGGATGACTTCTCCTGTAAGGTATTAGGGTATTGGATTTTATCTATCCTTTCTCTGAACCCTTTGAAATTTGATCTCCCCAAATCTAGTGTGCACACTCTGAAGCACCAGGCTCTGCCTGGTTTTTCTCTCCTTTGCTATGACAAACTCTCTGATACAGTTGTTTGTCCCAGCCTCCCCCTCCCTCCTATTCCTATTGGTTTTTACTTCAGTTACCAATTTGCCCTTCCTTCTTTGTTGACCGGAATCATGTCCAAAGCAGAAGTTACCTTTATAACTTTCTCTACCTTCTGAAGGACAAATTTTCATGAAGACAAGTCACACATGTATCAAGTGCTTTACTTTTGCCACAGTGAATGTGACAGAAAAGTGCCCAGAAAGCCAAAGACCTCTATCACTGCACAATGGGCCAACTTGATCATGTTTCTCCAACTCTTCATCTAAATCACTTCATTTCTCTAAGTCTTAATTTCCTCCTCACCAAATGCTGTTAAAGACCTTAGCTTGAAAAGGCCAAGGTCTCCCACTGCGTGCAGGGCCATCTCCAGTTCTCCTGATCTATATCTGGCCACTGGATCCAGATGGCTTGGGAGGAGAAAGTGAGCCTGGTGACTTTGCACAGCCCTTCCTCACTGAATTCACTTGCCTGCAGTGGCACTACCTCCCTGATTTCATGCTCCTCTAGGAGAATGAAGGACAAACAACAACAACATCCTCATCTGAAAAGTGGGGACATAGTGCTTACACTTAAGGACTGCATGGATTGGGTAGTGGCTAGAAGGCTTGCCTTGGAGGAGAAAAGACTTCTTCTGACATGTACAGGATGTATTACCATGGACAGGTCTCATCACACCCAAGCACCCCAAGTAACTCTCTAAGACAACATGTTACAGAACAACTTGTGAAGAGTTATCTGCTTCTTTGAAATCATAAAATCATGGAATTTGAGTTGTAAAGGACTTCCCAGGTCATCCACTCCAATGCTTTCATTTTATAGGTGGGCAGCCAAGACTTGTAGACATTAAGTAACTTGCCCAAGGTCACAGAAGTAGCAAGCATCAGAGCCACAATTTTAACTCAAGACCTTCTACTCTAAATTAGTACTCTTTCCACTTTCCCTCCACATGGTTTCCACACAGGGAGTTGTTTCCACTTGTGAAATTATCAGGCTGAACCACTACCACAGCAATATTATGAGGATCAAGTGATAAAATGCCTGCAAAGCATTCTGGATCTATCTCTATAAACGTAAGCTATTATCATGACTGCAATACGCTGTCATGATCTAGGTTTAAGAAATGAGGACAGTTACCATAGAAGTATTGTGAGTAGATGGAGGCAGAGTCCTGGATTAGGAAAGAAACTTGATTTTCTTTTTCCCGTGTAGTCTGTTTCATCTGTAACTGCTTACACATCTCATAAAACAAGCAGGCATGCATGCCAATTAGTACATTAAATCCCAGGGAAATTGCAGGCTGGAACCTGTGTCACTTGACTCTGCTCTAGTCAAATGCTCTGCCCATTGAGCTAACTTGAGGAAGCCTGCAGAGACTCCTGATATTAGCCGCAATTTATTACATAATGGACTGTTAAGCTCATAAATTTCAAGTGCTCTTATTGAGGAAGCAAGATTCACACTTTTAAAAAAACCTCAAGTGCATTTTTCACTTTCTCCTTTGGTGGTTAAGAGAAAATTCATGATTGAAATAGACCAAGACAATCAGTCAGCTCTTCAATGCAGTCAAAAGAGGATGTAAAGGCAGGCATGAAAGTCTGAAAATGAGAACCTCATGTCTGGGCAGTCATTCATTTCATTTTAGGTTCTTTTTCCTCCTTCCCATGCCAGTTCTTTCCCCCCACCCCTAGCTCCATAGAAAATGTCATAATTATTTACTGTGGCTCCAAACAGGACCTCCCTCAAATTCATTTTCCAAGGTTGAATATCCATAACTGAATAGTTGTTACTTTAGCTTAGCTAAAGAAAGTGGAATCAGGGGGCTTTCCTAAATTACCCTCACACAGAAGCCGAGGAAACTGAGTAAAGAAAGGGACCAGAGGTGGTTGTGTTAACTTTCTTACGAGGCAGAAAGCTTGATTGTTTTTGGATTTCAGACTGGGAAATGGAATCCTTTGGTGAAGACAAATTTAGCACATGGAATTAGAAGGGGGAATGTGATGGCCTCTTTGCATATAAGTTCAGACATTTAGCAATGTAATAGTCTCTAACTTTAAAACCTCAGATGTCGTTCCACACACAAGTGGTAAGACCTCAAAAATGAGTAATTATCAGCAGCATATGTATGCAATAAGAGAAGCATTAGCTGAAAATAGATATATTTATAGTGCTGGCAAGAGAGGCAACATTAATGGACTGCAGAAAGGAGCCAATGTAACATTTACTCTGTATTTTCAGAAGGATTCAAAGAAGATCCTAGAAATTTAAACCCTCTTAGCTTTACTCTGGGAGTCAAGACAGTGAACACACTAATCAGAAGCAGAATGAGGGATATGTATATATAAATATATATGTATTTATATACATATACACACTATATATGTATATATACACAATTATACCATAGATATATCTCAAAGTGAAATTGTATATGTATACATATATTATATATATATCATGATGTATTGTACTAAAACCACAATGTTATTTATATACGTATATATAATTGCATGTATATGCATATATAATTTTGTATGTATGCATATGTAATTATATATATCCTAGTATATGTAATTAAATCAGTGTGTTTATATCTCTGTTATGTATACGTATATGTATATATACACATATGTGTCTATATGTGATTTATTACAATTACCCAGTCTAATTTGATAAGTGGAGGGAATCTTTTGACTAATGCCCAGGACAGCGCTTTGGGTACAACAAATAGAAGCTATAGTTTTGACATGAACTACATGTTTAATGGGAAACTGCTTGTCTGAGGTTCTTTACAAAGCTTTGAGTATAGTAAAGGGTGGATTCTAAAGGCAGGAGTTACAGGAATGGCTGAACAATAGACTTTCCTGTGTCCTTATAAACGTGCCTGTTACCAGAATACATTAAAAAAATTGTCTATGCATTTAATGAGTGTCTAGCTCATTAAACAGCTTCATTATTGAAATCATTTCTCCAGACTTTCTGAGCTTGGGATGCTTGTTCTGCTAGAAACTATATGAAACAAATTCACTGTATGACCTTGGGCACATCTCTTTATCTCTCTGGCCTCTGTTTCCACATTTGTTAAATGAAGAGGTTAGATGGGATGACCTCCAATGTCCCTTTCAAGTGTCACTATTATGCTTCTTTGATCTGGTGAACTGAAAGTTCACATCTACAAGAAGGTTATCATAAGAAATGGACATTGCTGATTCCCAACCTTTTTTGGAATTGTAGCCTCAGTTACTGATAATTTTATTTTATTTTTTTTAACATTTCCTACTGTACCCAGGCCTTTTGGTCCCTGAAACATACTGCTGAGTTGTTTTTTTTTAATGATCAAAATAAGTTTAATTTGTTTTACAAATTTTTTAAGAGAATTTTTATATACTCCTTAAGGTAATGGGCAACACTTTTGGATGTCACAGGACCAAATTTGAGCCACCCTCTTCTATAGATAAGAATCATGAAAGTCACCAAGAAGAACATATGAGTATATGTTTTTAAAAATCCATGCTAAAATGGTGGGAGGATAAAGGAATTCAAACATGCATGGGCCCAAGAAGGTGACCTAATTTTATCCTATGCAACATTTTATATAAAGTTAAATGGAGAAATGAGTTATTCTAATAAATCAGATACCAAAACATCTTTGTTTGAAATATCTAGACAGTTAAGACAAAAGTATTTTTTCTCTTAGATCCTGAATTATCTAGATATTTGCCACAATTCTATATTTTGTTTTCTGTGTGTAGATCCAGACACAGCTAATTGACTCTAATGTGAAACTTAATGAATTTTTCACTCCTCAAAGAGAAATGGTTTAGTATCTTTTTGGTGGGAGGAAGGATGTAACAAATAATAAGATCATTAAAACATATGGCTTCCAGCCCAGGTTACAAAGCTTGGAAAATATTATGGAGTAACTGAGACATCCTCATCCTATTTAAAGGTCCTGCTGGCCCTGTTTTAAATTTAACCTCAGTCTCTGACTGAAAGATCATATTTCCTCAGCCATCTCTTCCATGCATTTATTCTCTGCATCTTGTTTTCTCCTTCCATGTGCTCTGAGGAGTTCTATAATTTGGCTTTCATTCCATGATTCCTTGTACTTCCCATAACGTCATAAACGTCTCCAAGGGCAAACCTTGTCCCAATCAGTTTAGCCTGAGTAAACGGGTTGTTTTCTTTTAACTGGAGGACAACTCTTATTATCTTGCTTGGGGGTTTGGGAGAAGAATGCAAACATGTTTCTGTTAGGGCATATGGTTCTCTCCCAAGGACCAGAATGATCCACATGGACAAAACTTAGGCCGACATCCAACTCACTGCAGAGGGGCTTGTGTTATTCATCTTCTGAAAGAGAATTGCCTCAGAGGGTGCTACTACAATCTGAGTTTTATAGGACCCTTCAGGGCAATAGTGCTTAGTCTCTTCAAAATAGAAAATTTTGTGACATTACTAGGAAGGACTTTCTAGCCTCCATCTGGCTTTCTTCTTCTTCTTCTTAAGCTGAGGAAGTCGGCAGGCTCTGGTGAAGTGATATGGTGGCCAACAGAAAGACTCAGAAGGATTTAACACATTTCACAAGCTTCCGTTCGTAAAAGGACACAGTGTATTATGATTTAAAGGGGGGTGTTGGTGGTGGTGGAGAGGACTGTTTAAGTGAGTTGGCTAGGGGAGAGTGCTAAGGAAGGTGAGGACATTGGTTTCCAGTCCCAGATGGGTGTTTTTCTAGTCAGAAGGTTGTTCTCTGGCCACAGATTGAACTTTTAACCCTGACCGGTTATCTCAATGTATTTGAATGGAAAGAGTCCTAGATTTGTAATTAGAGGCTCCAAGGTTGTACTGCAGCTTTGCCGTTTGTCGGCTGTGTGATTTTAGGCAAGTAACTTTAACACAGGGCTTCTTGATGTGCGTGTGTGCGTGCGTGCGTGTGTGTGTGTTGGATCCCTCTGGCAATCTGGTGAAACCTATGGACTCCTTCTCAGAATAATGCTTTTAAGTGCATAAAATAAAATACATAGTATTACAAAGGAAATCAATTGTACTGAAATAGTTATCAAAAAGCTTAAAACTGTCCTGGGACATTTGGGATACCCTGTATAAAAAAAGACACAAACAAATCAAGAAAAAAACTCCAAACAATTATAACAACAACCAACCAACCAAGTTCTCAGAACCCAGGTTAAGACCCCTGCATGAAAGGCTTCAGTTTTCTTTGAAAAATGAGAGGGTTGGACTGGATGACCTCTAAGGTACCTTCCAACTTTAAATCTATGATCCCGTGACCCTACATGGAAGGCACTGTGCTTGGCTCTAGAGGGGAGCACAAAGAGAGATAAGTTGCTTTACCTATTTAATCAATGTCTGTTGAGTTGGATTGAGTAAAACAGACCCTTTTCTCAAAGATCTTACAATCTGATGGGGGAGAAGCTCATACATACAGGTGTCTAGGATGCAAGGGAAAGTGAGATAAGTGAAAAGCAGAAGCCCAGGCAAAGTGCTAATAAAAAAACTAGGGAGGAGGAGAGATCACTTTTAGCTGGTGGAGGGACAGGCAGGACTAAGGTTCAAAGGATATTTCATGGAGTAAGCAGCTCCTCGTACATTGAATTAGAGCAGTTATAGAAAGAGCTGGAAATTAAGATGTTTGAGGCTTGAAGAAAGGGAGGGACTTGAACAGATGCATATCTTACTCAGCATCTTGAGTCCATCATCTCTCTGTTAGGAAATGGGCAGCCTGCTTCATTATGAGAAGTCTGGAATCATGGTGGGTCATTGCATTGATGAGAATTCTTAAATCTTTCAGAGTTGTTCATTTTTACAATGTTGTTTTTGTATATATTGTTCTGATTGTGCTCATTTCTCCCCCTTTAGTTTATACGTCTTCCCAGGTTTCTCTAAAACTGTTCCTTTTCATCATTGCTTATGGCACTATCTTCTGAGTAAAGCAGAAGACCAAAGAGCATCATTGCTCAAAAGGGAAAAAAGAATAAATTAATCAGCATTTATTAAGCTGTTTCTAGGTGCCAGACACTGTGCTAAGCGCTGGGTATACAAACAAAAAGCAAAAAAAGATCTTGCCCTCAAAAAACTTATGTTGCACAAAGGGAAACAGCAAGGACATAAATAGATATTTGTAGGATGCTGTAAATGCAAGCGGGGTGGGACTTTTTGTTGTCTTTTGTTTTGGAGTGCTTCTCAGCACTTAAGGCAATCAACTGCCTTTGAGTCTTGCCTTTATTTGAATCAAGAGTCAGTGACTGGACATATTATGTGGTGCTAGTGAATAAAGATCTTTTCCACACCCTTTTGCTAATTAGATGCTAAGCCTCAGGTCTACACACTTTTGCTAAGTAGCCGCTAAGCCCTTGGGCCCTAAACAGGGTACATATGCTATGAGGTTGACATTTTACTTTGGGGGCATGCTCATTGGAAGAGTGTTGGTGTAGACTCTGGGTAGCTGTCAAGGGGTGGGTGGGGCACGCAACTTTGTTAACTCAGATGTTGGTACTTCTTTCTCTGGTAACTGTATATATATTGCTATGATCAGATAGATAGAAGCCTGTCTGCTGATTGCTTTTTATTTGCTCTGTTTATATAATTTCTGCTTGTAATGTCATTTGTGTTTTCTCTGAAGTTTAGGGTGCTGACTTTTTCACCTGAACTAAGTGAATGATATATTTATGTTTAATTAAAGTGAGATTGTTAACCCCTTAAAGTTTCTTTCTTTAGAAAAACAGATCAAAGAACCTGTGTTAGCCCCCCTGCTGTGTGCTGGTGTTATTGGTCTTACATAGCCACGTAGTGGCAAGTAGCATTGTTGTTACAGATGCATACAGAGTAGATACAAAGTGATCTCTGAGAAGAAAGCACTTTCAGCTTAAAGGAAGGGAAAGACATTGGGCAGAAGATGGCATTTGTCTTGCAGAAACCAGGAATTCCAAGAGGTGGGGGTAGGAAAGGCGAGTAAATCAGATATGAGGACAGCTAGTACAAAGGCATGGAGGTGGGAAATGTGTCATGGATGACAGAAAGCAAATTGGCCTGTATGGTTGCATTGTCATAGAGGACATGGAAGGGAATAATATGTAAGAATCTAACAATCAATCAGTAAGTCTTTATTAAGTGCCAGGGATACAAAAAGAAGCAAAAGATGGTCTCTGCCTTCAAGAAGCTTACAGTCTAATGGGGGAGACAACATACAAGCAACTATATACAAAGCAACCTATATACAGGATAAATAGGAAATAATTAAAAGATGGAAGGTGCTAAGAATTAAGAAGGCTTGAGGAAAGCTTCCAGTAAATAAAAGGGAACTGGACAGAAGGAGAGGGGTCCTTTTGTGAGGAGACACATGCCAGATAGAGGTATTTGTATGGAGCTGAATCCCTGAAAATTCTTCTACACTGAAAAAGTAGGTAAAAGGTGATATGCTGCTGACAGGGGAGTTGGTAATATCATCTTAGAGTTTTAATGATAACATAATAGAGGCAGAAAATGTATCAATTAACTACTGAATCTCATGAGGATTGTCCATTCAGACCAAATACCTTTGTTTGAATCATTCAAAGATTATAAATGCTAGCTGTTATTATTCAACTTTATTATGTGGAAGAGACCCAATTCAACAGATATTGAGCAGGCCTTCATTCAGTTTTATTCCAGAGAATCACAGAATCTCAGAGGTCAAAAGCCATCCAGTTCAACCAGAGCAGAAGTACCCTCTGCAATATCCTTGAGTAGTCACCTTGAAGAACTCTGGTGAACTCCCCACCTCCCAAGGGAGCCCACTATCCTTTTTGATAACTGTTTATTATTAGGAGATTTTTCCTCACATCTTAATACTTTAAGGCTCTATGATTTTATCAGTGTGGGTATTCCTTCCATTAACACAAATTGCAAACCCTCTATGACTTAGGCAGTCCTAAAGAATTGTTGTGGCCAAAAGCTAAAGAAAAACAAAAGCACCCCCCATTCCCAACCAACCAACCAAACAAACCAAACCAAAACAAACCAAACCAAAACAAAACTTTGTTGTTGATCTGTCAATGGGCTTCTCTAAACTTACCTGCATTAGTTCTTTAGTGACAGATGTACTGATTTCTGCCCACATAGAATGAAATGTCTACAGGCTGATTTGGAAAAGAGGTTAATTTCTTACTAAGAACAGTAGTATTCAAGAGAAACAGAACTTAACCCTTTCATTGAGGTAAAGGATGCTTTATTCTTTGCTGATTATGCATATTGAATGGTGATTCATTTTTTAAAAAAAATTAAATATTTCAACTGAGAGTAAGAGAAAAGGCAGACAAAAGAAACAATTCCAGGTCCTTTCGATTTATTCATTTCCTCCATAAATTAAGGGATGTCCAGATCGGCAATGTCCAGAGTTAAGCCAATTCATTCTCCTCTGGCAGGATTTTTATTTGTCTTCCTCAGCAGAAAAGTCCTCTTCCAATGGAAGGAACCATCGGATAGAAGGGAATTTGAAAAATTGACCTAAACTAACAAGGCTTAAGGGAATTAAGGGCCTAGAATTTCTTCTTTGGCCGTAGACTGGATTGTTTCTTTCTAACAAATCACAGGATGAATGATTCTTTTTGAATTATTCTTGGCCCTGTTCTCCAACCTGGCCTTCTTTCCTCCAGCAAACTTATTTCAAAGAAATCACAGAACCATCGAATTTTAGAGCTGGGAGAAACCTTGGAGATCATTTAGGTGAACTCTCATTTTTCAGATGAGGAAACTGAGGTGTAGAGAGACTAATGGACTTGCTCAAAGTCATCTAGGTAGTTAATGGAGGAAGCCCAGGGACTTTATCTCTGTGGGACTCAGTTTTGTCATCTGTATAATGAGGGGGTTGGACTAGATTCCCATAAGGTCCTCTCTTTCTCCAAATCCATGATTTTTTTTATAGTCCTGACTTTTAGTTCAGTGATTTTTCCGTTTTCACACATTGCCTCAAATGAATAACACATTTTCACATCAAAGTTTTCAAGAGGAAAAGTGTTTGAGATTTCCTACATCGTTCTCTTAATTAATGTAGCACCCCTTCTGAGTTCACTCTTCCAACCCCAACTTTCTCTTGTTTGGTCCCCAGAGGGTGGCTCCTAGTTTTCTTTTTGGGGTTCTAGGGGATAATACTGAGGGGCTGTGGCTTCTATATTGGTTTCTGGTGAATGATTAGTGGCTCACTCATGAGCTCACCCATCCTGGGTGTTTCCCCACATTATTTGACCAGTTAACATCTCCCTCGAAAGAATGCAAAACATCAATTAAATTTTAAAAAGGCATATTTACTGAGAAAGTATAACAAGGAACAAAGTACAAAAACATCCCTCCTTCCAGCAGGTGGTATGTGCTACCCTCCTTATTCAGTTCTTAGGGAGAGTGGACACAAATTTAAAGTGGCTGCTATAAAACATTAGCAGTGGATAGAGTGCTAGGCTTGTCAGGAAGACTGACACTTAGTACCTGTGTGACCTTGGGCAAGTCACTTAATCCTATTTGCCTCAGTTTCCTCATCTGTAAAATGAGCTGGAAAAGGAAATGGTAAACCATCCCAGTATCTTTGCTAAGAAAACCCCAAATGAGGTGATAGTGAGATATGACTGAAATACAACAAATGAAACGTTCCCTTTCCCCTCAGTCGAGAAAGGAGAGATGCTTCCTGACCCTGAAAGTGATTTTTTCCAGAAAACCAAGGTACAACTGCAAGTAAACCAAGTTCACTTGGTCAGTTGACCAAAGTCACTTCTGGGTGTGGTGTGGATGAATTAGTTCCTTGCTCAGCTGGGTTGGTTCCTTGCTGGTCTCCGTCAGGAAGTTGCTTCTCAGGATTGGTTGTTCACTTAATTAGTCATCTTTTGCCATTGAAATTTGGCAACTAAAGATGTCTAAAGGTCAATGTCATTTTGCAATTAGATCATATTGGTGTTAGTTAAACAACCTCCTGGGTATGTAAGGAAGAAAAACAAAAGTCCTATATGTACCTTCTAATTCCTGATATTCTCCTCCCTAATAGGCCCACACCTGGTTGGAGGAGAGATTGCATTGTAACTGGAAGCAAACTATAATGTTGCTATTGGTTAATGTTTCTCAGTCATGTCTGAATCCGTGACCCCATTTGGGGTTTTCTTGGCAAAGATAGTGGAATAGTTTGCCATTTCCTTCTCCAACTCATTTTATAGATGAGGAAACTGAGGCAAATAGGGGTAAATGACTTGCCCAGGGTCACATGGCTAGTATGTGTCTGAGACTGGATTTGAACTCATGTCTTCCTGACTTTAGCCGCCTCACTCTATCCACTGTACCATTTAGCTTCCTCTAAATAGTGGATATACAAGCTGACAAAGCCATGCCACCATAGGAAATGGAAATTTAGTAGCCAACAGTTGAGGCCTGCAAGGTGGGAGTTTCTGTGACAGTCTTTCCTAGAGCATACTGCGTTAATCAAGCATTGAGGGAGGGGTCCTGGAATGCCAAATCCAAAGGAACAGCCAGGGGCAGAAACTAAATATGAGTCAGGTCAAATGAGGTGAGATGTTAAGAAAAACAGACAAAGTAGAGTGGGACAGGCAATAGGAGAACCAGCACACAAGAGCCAAGAGTTGAGAAGCACAAAGAAGACAGAAGTAGACAAAGTTCTGTGGGTCATAGGGGAGACAAGTTGATGAGTGAAGAGGAATGCCTTCTTTTTGACAAAGAAATGGGGCATGCTGGTTACACTAGCCCTTGTATCCTAAAATAGACACTCTATTGTAAATTAAGAACAAGACAGAGGCTCATTCGTTATCCCTTTTAATTTGTATAAAATGTCCTCTATTTAGAATTCTAATATTCCATCACCATTTCTGGGACATTCTAGCAACTTTGGGAAGTCAAAGACACACTAAACTTAGCCCGATCAGCTATTGTAGCTTTCTGACTTTTAAAAAATGATTTGTCAAAGAATGACTCTTAATAAAACAAAAGAACAGACAGTCTTCAAATAGATGGGCTGGCTTCAGAGAGGGAGAAAGTGGAAGCATTAAAATCTCTCATCAGATGTTCTGAAAAATCATTTCAGTTGCTAGAGAAAAAAAAGAAACAAAATTTTATTTTGAAGGATGTGTTCCAAGAACTTCCCCTTTGATTTTTTTTAAACCATCTGTCATGTTTGTTACATTCCAGTCTTGAAGTAAATAGATTTTAAGAGTGTGTGGCGGCCATTTAAGCTTTTCCCCAGAAGAACACTAGCAGTCAGTGCCCTTTTTCTGTTATTCAGTCATTTTTTTCGGTTGTGTCTGACTCTTTGTGACCCCATTTTGGGGTTTTCTTGGCAGAGATACTAGAGTGGTTTTCCGTTTCCTTCTCCAGCTCATTTTACAGATGAAGAAACTGAGGCAAACAGGGTTAAGTGACTTGCTCAGGGTCACACAGCTAGTAAATGTGTGAGGCATAATTTGAACTCAGAAGACTTATCTGCATCCGGGCCTGGTGCTCTATCCACTGTGCCACCTGGCTGCCCTTTTGGTATGCTTTAATCAAGAGCATTTGGGAAAAAAAGAATCCTTTTGCTTGAAATGGGATTTGGTTGCTGTCCAGGAGTACATCACTTGGGTCTTTTGTTCGATGTCTCTAAAACCTGTGCTTTTCCTTGGGATAACTACTGCTTGCTTTGCAGAAAGTGGAGGAGGAATGGGGCTGAGATACAGGATACACAGATTCTAGGCCTGATCGACATCTTGTTGGAGTGAGAGAAGTGGATTAACTTCCCATCGTCTCAGTTTGACAACCCATAAACTCGACTATATTTTTCCGAAGGTGAGCTGTGGGGAGTAGGACTCCATGTTGCCAGGAATAGAGAAGCATGTGGTTGCCATCCACATGTGTCTGCTTAACCTCATGATGCCATTTTAACTTCATTACTTATTCACACCTTGAGGATTTTTTATCTTTTTTCCAGATAGTTTTTTCAGGGGCTTTCAGTTGGAAACTTTATTGGAGAATTTCTTTGAAAGTTGGTGCTATATTGTTATAGAAATGCCAAAGGGACAGAAGAGACATGAACTAGGAGAATTTTCCTCCCACAAGAAAACTAAATTGTTGATTGACACAAGGAATCTCTTGAAGATCAATAGTTGCCTCAGTGCAGACAAGAAAGCTGGAATGTGAGAATCTCATTATGATTCCAAAAACATTCTAGGTAAATGGTAAATTCTGTAATATGCTCAAAATAATAGTGTGGTGATGACTGACAAAGTGTGACCTGGTATACACAGATGAATAACTCTACAAAAGCTCTGAGCTGATTAGACGTTGTAATATCCCTAGGCTATTTTAAGAATAATTTAATTGGGATATATTGGGCTAACTTTATCCCACATGTATACAGATTCCATCGAAATCGACAGTAGCTACACTGTGAGGAGAGAGGAGGATAATTTAATAATAATGATAATGACTTAATAATAATGATACAAGAATAATAAATATCTCCCATTTATATAGCTTTAAAGGTTTGCAAAGTGTATTCCTCATAACTCACAACAGGAAGTAAACTGTGTACACATTATTAGCCCCATTTTACAGATGAGGATTCTATTTGGGTAGTATTTAAAAATATCAGGATTTACTTAACATGTAACAAAAATTTAAAAATTAATGTAGACAGAATAAATAACACAACCCTTTGGGATACTGAAAGGCTTTCTCCATAGCCGAAGGAAAAAAGGCACCACCTTGTGGGCAAGTGATATTACTCATCTGGTCTCCTTAAATACTGTTAACTGGCAAGTCCCAAGATTTTAAGTTCATCCATTTAGAGCTGGAAGGCATCTTCAAAGTCACTTAGTCCTACTCATTTCATTTTACATTTGAGAAAACTGGGGTCCAGAGAGATGAAAGATTAAAGGCCACACAGACAGTAAGTGGCAGCCCTCTGATTCCTGGGTCAGTGAGTCAGTGCAGTGGATAAGGTGTTGGCTCTGGAGTGTATGACCCTCGGCAAGTCACTTAACCCTGTTTGCCTCGGTTTCCTCATGTATAAAATGAGCTAGTATCTTTGCCAAGAAAGCCCCAAATGAGGTCATGAAGAGTCAGACATGACTGAAACCACTGAACCTCTGGTTCCAAATATAACACTCTTTGTACCAGGTAGATGTATGTATTAGTGACCAGATCCTTAGACGAACAGTATGTAAAATACTCACCACAGAAAATGAAATGTTGAATTACCTGGCCTCGTAGGTGTTTGTCTGGGTCTCATCTCTTCAAATGGGCTCTAAACTGTGTGAGATTAGAGACTTGATCTTACCTTAGATTTTCCCTCACAGTGCTGGCACATAGTATGCACTCAGCAAGATAATTGATGAATGAATGAAATTTTAAAAAATATTTAAACTTTAAATTGCACAATTGTAATTCATTGTGCTTGGAGATCTGAGAGTATTCATAAATAAGAGAAAAGTAATTCAAGTATTTGGAGAAATACTTTACAGAAGGGGTCTTTTAGTTGGGAGTTATATCATTTATTGATAAGTAATGGAAAATGTAATTCAGAAAGAATGCTACCTCCTCCCCCATCCCTACTCCCTCCCATTGGCTCAAGAGTAGGACTAGGAAGCTAGGTTTGCTTTGCGTCTGCAAAGACATATAATTTCAGAGCTGTTTGACATGGTAAGTTAACATTTTCTAGCAAAAGGCAAGAGATAGCTTATGTCAGTGACAGATCTACTCTGGTTCAGGCAGGTTTTTCCAAAACAGTCTTCTGTGCAGGCTTCAGATTTTCAAAATGCTTTCAATTGAGTGATGTTGTTGCAAAAATATTTGCTTCCAAATCAGTGTGCCGTAGAAAACAGAAGGGCTCAGTCCCCACTGCTGTGCGTTACAGGCTGGGCTTTAAAGAGGAATGAGGAGTGCAGTAGCAGCAGCCCATTCCAATGGTGTTTTCCCACTGCTGGGAAAGCCACACACTGAATGTAGAAAACAGGATGTCATTGCCTCAGTTAATTTTCTTAGGGGTTTAGGATTTCAAATCGCACTTGAGAACACCAAAGCTTGTGTGAGCCATTGACAGATTGATAGCCTGAGCTGTGATTTGTAATACGGTGGTGAACATCTTGAGATATTTATGTCATGACTGAGGTAAGATTGGAAAAAATACATTTGCTTATTTGGGCACACTTTTTTCAATAGTGTGCTTTCTATTAGTTTGGGAGGACTGCTCAGCCCAACAGATTGACAGTAAGTCATGGCTTTCCCTCCTCCTCCAAGGCACACTAGAACCGATGTGTTTATTTTCCTGGGGACTCATGACACCAGCTGGGAACCTCTAGAGTCTTCAGAGCTTTGCAACCCAGCCTAAGCCCCAAAAGAATCCTGATTAGATGATTTTCTGAGGAGAATTCTGGGAAGATGACTTTGACATAGGAAGCACTAAAGGGGCATCTCTAGTGGACACCCTGGACAGAGGGCTATTGAGGCCTGACTCAGGGCTCTCAGGACATTTAAGCATGAGACGTACAGAAAAAATTCAAAGATTTTCACTTAAGGAGTTTTGGTTCTCTCTCATAAGATTCTTCCAGAGAGAGGCAACCTTCACTGTGTCCTATTTCCCTTTGTCCTAGAGAAGTACTATCACATACATATACAGTACAGTATAGCCCAGGGTAGGAGAAAGCAAGAAATGGAAGTTATTTCTTTTCCACTACTCCCTTTAGAGAGTTGATAAATTGGGGCAGCTAAGGTGGCACAACGGATAGAGCACCAGCCCTGGAGTCAGGAGGAGCTGAGTTCAAATCCGACCTCAGACACTTACTAGCTGTGTGACTCTGGGTAAGTCACTTAACCCCATTGCCTCCAAAACAACAAGAACAAAAGAAAATCGATAGACCCAAGGTCACTGTTTTCAAATGTTTGTCTTTCAACATGTATATCCCTAAAGCTGTGACTACATCAGTCCTCTGTCTGCTCAGGAAGTTTCAGTGACTTGCATTGACTCTAGGCATTTAAAGGCCTTCACAAGCTGGCTCCAGCTCATCTTTCCAGGGTAATGGTGCATTTTCCCCTTCATGCTCCTAGACAAACTGGACTATTTGATACTCAGGGGAGTTCAATATTATGCCTCTATTTTTTTTTTCCTTTTTTGCACGAGTTGTGGCTCCCGGGCCTGGAATGTTATCTCTCCTCAGCTTCAAGTCTTGGAACTTCTCACTGCCTTTAAGGACCAGTTCATTTCTTTCATGAGGGTTTTCCTGATTTTCCCAAATATTAGTGCCCTTTCTTAGAGTCGCTTTGCATTTATTTTGCACATAATTTGTTTTTACTTATCTGTGAACTCGTAGCCCACATCCACTAAAAAGTAAGTGCCTTGAAGTCAAAGACTGTCCCCTTATCCTGTGCCCAGGGCCTAGAATTTCTTTGTTCAGTCTTTCAGTCATGTCCGACTCTTTGTGACCCTGTGGACCATCACACATCAATGTTGTTCATTGAGTTTTCTTGGCAAAGATACTGGAGTGGTTTGTTATTTCCTTCTCCACTGGATTAAGGCAAACAGAGGTTAAGTGACTTGCCCAGGGTCACACTGCTAGTAAGTGTCTGAAGCCGGATTTGAACTCAAGGCTTCTTGACTCCAACCAAGCGCTCTATCCACTGAGCCACCTAACTGCCTCCAGGGCCTAGAAAAGTGACTGGCATAGTGAAGGCATGAAATAAATGCTTATTGGTTATGCATTACAGTGGAAAAGGCACTGGTTCTTGAGTCAGAGAACCAGGATTCAAATGCTGCCTTTGATGCTTATGATCTCTGTGACCTTAGGAAAGTCAGTCTCCCTGGAATCCAGTTTCCTTTACTGTAAAGTGTTAAGTTAGATAGCCTCTGAAGTCTCTTCCTGGATCTAGCTCTGGATCTATGATTCTTTTGTTCTTTAGTCATTTCGGTTGTGTCCAACTTTTTATGACCCCATTTGGGGTTTTCTTGACAAAGATACTGGAGTGGTTTGCCATTTCCTTCTCCAGCTCATTTTACAGATGAGGAAACTGAGGCAAACAGAGTTAAGTGACTTGCCCAGGGTCACACAGGTAGTAAGTGTCTGAAGGATTTGAACTCAGATTCTCCTG